>NC_046369.1:12343129-12428129 GCF_011125445.2 Fundulus heteroclitus
AAAAGCATTCAGTCTGCAACATTACAGTGCCTTCAACGGTGGACACTTTATAGGTTAATTGCCTGAAAAAAAGATCCCAGTAATAAATGTCCAGGTCGTTTTTTTAATTAAGATAAACCTGATGCAAATTATTGAACTAGCTCCTTAGCATTCAGTAAATATTAGTTTCACTAAGGTTTGTTGATGACTCATCCTGTAAACTAAGTTTGATAAAACAGGGACATGTTTAAAGTACACCGGTCAGTTGGTTCTGAGCACCAATGTTGTGCTTATTGATTGAAACACTGCTGTAAAGGCCTGCTGCCGATGTGATCCTTATGAGGTGACGTAAAATATACTATTTTATTTTCTATTGTTGGACTGAAGAGTAATAGACAGCTGATTTTAGCCAGGATATTCCCTACTAAGAACTGCTTGAATTCACAACTGCTAAATAAGGGTTTTGGTGGGAAAATATTGAGGTACATTTTTGCAACTGTTTGTAGGATACCTGTCACAGACTTAGATTTTGCAGAGAGAAAAAAATGAGGTATGTTACTTGACCCATTTTTAAACTGGTCCGATCAAAGAAGAGACACAGTTTCTCAACTCTAAATAGGTTTCCTGAGAAATCGGGTGACAGTTTTTAAAAAAGGTTGTGTACTTGACAATTGTTTAAATGATGGAGTTAAATCCCTTATTTTTTATTACTAAATTGAAGTTCTCCATAGCCCAGTGAACTATGACCCGTCAGTCAGACAGGCAGACGTCGGCTTTTCATGCAGCAGATAGCAGCTGTTTGCTCATCCTTCGGGGGAGAGGTGAAAGTCCGGTATTTGTCTTTCATGTATGTGGTAGAACAGTCTTTGCAAAAACTAGGATTTATTTTATTTTATTTTATTTTATTTCTCTTTCTCTCTCTCTCTCTCTCTCTCTCTCTCTCTCTCTCTCTCTGTCTATCTGTCTCACTCTCTCTCTCTCTGTGCATGTGTGTGTGTGTGTAGAACAGAATGAGTGTGTACCTTCTAGTCCTGTTTCTGGCCGTGCTGCTCCATGATGGGAAAGCTACAATCGAGTTGCAAAGCTGCAGCAACCCTGATGCAGTGAGAGTGGCAGAAGAGGCCCTGGAGCAGATCAACCACGACCGGACTGACGGCTACATCCTGACACTCAACAGACTCTATGATCTCTCTCGCACACCAAACCAGGTTAGGACGAGAAATTGCTTGCATGTACAAAAAAAATAATACAATGTACACAAAAATAAGGCCTTAACTATCAAATTTGCAGGAACTCTGACATTTTTTGGTTCCTGAAGCAAAAACTCTTGCCGAGCAAATCATCCTGAAAGAGAACCCAACGACACTATGCACATTTATAGTCTAGCTACCCTTCCTATCTGCACTACTTGTTAAATTAACCATGTCCTTAATAAACTTGCGTTTGTTTTAAATTGTAAAACACATATTTTTACTCTTGTACCCAGGAGAAAGGTGGCTCAGTATACAACCTGACTATTGACGTGCTGGAGACGCAGTGCCACAGTTTCAGCAGGAAACCATGGAAACAATGTGAAGTCAGAGAGCTTTCAGATATCCCTGTAAGTCTAAAATAGTTTTCCATTCTACTTCATTTAATTGGAGCTCTCACATGTTACAACAATCCAACATTTGTTTTTAAATGTGCTCTTTAACGTTTGTCGTAAAGCTTCTGTTATTTTGCTTTTAATTATCCTTTTTTGATTCAAAGATATTAGAGCAATTCAGAAGTGCTTTCTAATCTGATTCTTATACCTAATAATAAAACTGAAGTAAAATTATTTTTAGAAAGATTCTGATGGCTGATGCTACTTTGCTCTAAGATTGTGTTAATCAAGAATAAATACAAAAACATATAAGCTGAGTAAAGTAATTGCTACACTGGAAATTCTGATATAATTCTAGAATGGGGTCCTTTTAGTCCTCAATGCAAAGTGAGTGCATACATGTATTTGCTTCTTACAGGTATATGGAGAATGTCAGGTATATGTTCATGTTGATGCTAAGGTCAAACTTCAAAGCTACTTTTGTGCCCTGCGAGAAGGTAGGTGGAATGATCACAAATAAAAAATAATGGTCTAAACATGTTTAATTTTTTAAACCTTGATTCTATTAATTACAAGGAAATATATGTTGAGAAACAAAATCTGCTTTGCTCAAAAGTTTGTGCAGACAAACAAGGGACTTTATCTTCAGTTCTACAAGAGTCTTGGCCACCGAAAAAAGACCAATAAAATTTAAATTAATAGTCAAAATAAAAGTTTATTTTTGCTTTTTTTGTCATTTATCTTGCTTTACCCTTTAGATAGTGCTGTTGTTGTTTTTATGTAGCTGTATTGGTTATTTCTGGGTTTCATTTGTTTTTTTCTATTTCTGAACTCCTTTTACTTTCTCCTTACTGCATATACTAGCCATAAAATTGCAAAGTTTAGCTGTCAGATTTCACATCGCCCCTAACATTCCATAGTAGACTGAAAAGGTGTGTGCAAACAAAAGTTGAATATTTCTGGAAAAACAGTTGCTAGCAGAGCAACCAAAGCTGTCCTGGTGAGCTCACTTACATACATCCGCTACAACCACTGTTAATAAAAATAAATCTGCTGTGTAGCAATGTTTGTCCTTCGCTTGATAAGAAAACCTAAGATTAGTTTTGTTTTCAATGTTTTTACTAATATTATTAATTTACGCCTTGTGTTACACAGGTGGGAAATTGCATTCATGTTTCAGAATTGAGCTTTTGTCACTGTGGTGTAGCTATTTTTCTTTGACTTTTGCATTTAATCCCTGTGTTTAGTTCCAGCTACTGCTGTACTCCATGTGTGCCCAGATTGTCCTACAGCTGACAATCTAAATGAACCAGTTATCAAGGAGACGGCCCAGTTATCTTTGCAGAAGTTTAATAAGGAGAGTCAGCTTGCCAACTACTTCACTTTAGAGAACATTACAAAAGCTAGCTTACAGGTAAAAACAAACAGACCTCAGCAAAATCATGAACCATGACACTTTAAATCTTGAGGTTGCAAAAATCTTCAAGGGTACAAATATGTATATACAAGAAATTGATTAATTTAGTGTGAGTCTAATGTATTATATTGTCGAAGACAAAATGGCAACTGTTTTTGTGTTGTTGTTTTATGACAAACAGCAATCTCAAAAAATTCGGTTATAGTATCTACAACCATGATTCCCAAATCTCTTAATTTTAATTAATGATTTCCGTAATGTTATAATAGTGTTACTGTGTGTAAAATGAGTTTGCATGTTTTGTCAGTGGGTTATTGGACCGGCTTACTTCGTAGAGTTCACTATTCTGGAGACGGTGTGTTCAAAAGAAGCCGACGTCTCTGTGCTGACCCATTGCCCACCAATGAACTGTCAGTTTGCTGTGAGTAAAGCATGTAAACATTCTTTAGTTTAGTTTAGACTAGTTGTTTAAAACAAGATTTGATGTGGGATGAATTTTATTTTAGACAATTACATGATTTAAAGAAACGACCACTAGATGGTGCAATGGTTCTTTGGCTGGGAAAACAGGCATCAAACCTAAACATACCGTATCATTGCCATCATCTTGCCTTTCGGTTTTATTGCCTTTTCTTCCCAGCCAAAGATCCATTAACTGGCAGCACTTTGCCACATCAGCACAGGGAGATAATTCAGTTCAACTGAATTGTTATATATAGCACTAATTCACAACACCTGTCATCTCAGGGCAATCATACAGACAGATTTGTGAAAAAAGTTTTCTACCTAATGAAACCCAGATTGCATCGAGTCACTGAGATGACGCTAGACTCCGAAGAAATTTTTAATGACCCAATTTTCCACCAGTATTAAACACTGTGAAAAAAAACAGGTCTCAAAACCCCTCACGCACTTGCAAACCGATCCGTGCGTAAATAAAGTCCTGTCTGTGGATATCAGGCAATTAATTTGCATGTATGTACCGATTTGTATGAGCAGGGGGGGTCTTTTGTATTGTTAATTATCACACGAGCGAGACTAAAAGTTAAAAAATCCTTCTGTTGAAATTTAACATTTGTGTGATTTGTTCTTGCATGTGTACATTAATTTTGCATTCATATGTTTTAATCTTTGTGTGTTCATTTCAGCACACATTTGCAATTACCTGAAGTTATGCGCAAAATGTTTTTTTAGGGTTTATAGCACATGTTTTACACATACCTAAAGCTACGCACAAATGGGTTTACACAGTTTACAAATCATTGAGTCTGTTTTCCTGTCCCCTAACATTTTAAAAACAACATTGCATGATATACCAATATCAGGAATAAGGGCTGAACTTAAATGAAAAGGTAGCCAAAGTCTAAAGAAAAACTTTCAGACCTTTTATAAGGCCAACAGAATAGCTCATCAAGACCTCCTAAATAGTAAGCTGACATCATAAAGTAATCCACTCTGGTCTTACTTCTTTTTTTCAGAGGCCTTCCTCTACTTCTCAATGACTGGCCAACACTGAAGCTAACTGACTACATAAACAGTAGAAGTGAATATAACGTAATGCCTCGTAACAAGGAGTGTTACGAGGCGTTACATGAGCGCATCAGAATGGTTGTCATGTGAGACACCCCCCCCCCCCCCCCGATCTATACAGCAAAACAGATTGTCCACTATACCTTTAATGTGTCAAGTAATTTAATCACTTTCACTTGATTTGCAAAAGTCAACCAAATTAAAACCATTAGAGCTCAAATAGAATCCCACTATCAAAGAGCAAGAAGCTAACAATTATAAACTTTTTGTTTATAAGTGTTAAGATTAGGTGTACTGCATATTTATCTTAGGGACTAATTTTGCAAAAACAAGATGACAGACGACTGAAGGATGAAAAGTCACGTGCTATCTATTCTTAATTTCTTTTTTAGCACAGGGGTTTCTGTAAAGGCTCCCACGTGACTCTGGAGGAGACGTTTATAATCACAAACCCAGTTGGAAAGGACGCTAGCTCTTTTCAGAAACGGGAATCTGTCGACGTCAAATGTGAGATCTACGAACCACAGGTATTTGTTTTGACTAATATTATGGATATTTCAACATAATTATCACATTTCGAATAAAAATTTTTTGTCAAGGAGTTGTCATGGCATTTTTGTAAACTTCCACACACTCTAAATATAAAGTGTGAGGAAACCTCTCAATCATGAGGTTACATCCAACTCATGGCCTGTGCTAAGCTTTAATATTTACATCATTGTAAAAGCAATTACCAGTTCCAGACAAACTCTAAAATAAGCCATGCTCTATGAACTTAGGGCAGCTTTGATTGATTTATTTACATCATTAAATCTCCAGGGTGGAAGTTCATAA
Organism: Fundulus heteroclitus; assembly: GCF_011125445.2. Classification (NCBI taxonomy): domain Eukaryota; kingdom Metazoa; phylum Chordata; class Actinopteri; order Cyprinodontiformes; family Fundulidae; genus Fundulus; species Fundulus heteroclitus. The sequence goes on from NC_046369.1 coordinate 12,348,475, forward strand.
AAAGAAGTAATACGTTTCATGAACAAGAATTAGGTTCACCACACCTGAGAATTATGTTTTGGACTTACAGGATTTTCAATGATTATTCATCCAGGCTTAATTATATATAGACACCCTAGCTAACATTTGGTAAAAAGTTCCTCAGCATGTTGCACCTTTCATCAAAAGGTATTCTTAGCCATCAACGAGCATCTGGTAATTTTTGGATATTTGGATATTTGACCACTCTTCAGAACTTAATCTAAATTGGTAGTTTAGTTTTGGTTTGGAAATTAATAAAAAGGCTGACATTAAGCTTTAATGGTTTCCGAAAGCCCCATCCTAAACCTTAACTTTGTGCACTTCAAAGCCAGGTCTGTACTCAAACAACATTCAAACAGGTTGTTTAAAATGTACAAATTCTGCCAAAAAAAAAGAGGTCAAATATCCAGTCAGAACTGTGCCAGAAGCTTGTTGATGTGACAGTATTATTGGGGGTATGTGTTTCTGTCTGTGTCTAATGTAGTCCCTGCATGGACCAGAGAACCCCACCCCTAACTCGTGTTTTATTTTACTCTATATTTCAGTGTTTGTTGACATTTTTTTAAATACGTTAAAATCCAAAAAGGAAGGACATCTATTATTGTATTTCTCTCGAATAACTGCAGAATTATAATTGTGAAAGAGTCATTCTTTCATTCTTCTGTATGTAGGCTTCCACTGTGGAGGAGCAGGCCCATGCAAAAGCAGCTAGTGGGCACCTGGAGCAACATCAACACAACCACACGCACCTGCACCCCCATGAGCATGTGCACTCTGTCACACAAGCCACCGACAGCACCATCCCCAACCCAAAAGGCCATCTTGGCAGGATTGTGTTTGAGCCTGCCAGTCCCAGATCAGCTCCAACTGCCAGCTCCTGTCCCGCTGCTAGGAGACACAATTTAGGTTTACGCAATCCATTGCTCTGATTACTTGGATTCAATTTTGTTCAGTCACACAAGCTACATCTTTTGCTGGGGCTGGCAGAAATAACTGTTACCAAAACGTAGGATGGTAATAACCTTTGTTTTATCAGCCATTATTGTAAGACAATTGATTCAACTGATTCTTTGATTAAAGCATGTTTCACATTTGATTTTGTTTGTCTGAAAATGTGAACTATTTGACAAAGCGGTGTCTTTACAGTTCAGAAATATGTCAGATTCTGTCACCAGTAAGGTTTCAAGGAACGTTATTGTTTCTGAACACTGCTGTGTTCAGAGAGGTGAAGGTGCCAAAGATACGATGGTCAAATTAAGTAGGGCATTATTTACGTAGTGACTTTCTAGATATAAAATTACAAATTGCTTTACAACAGCCATCAATGCATAAAAAACAGACCAGTATCATAAGCAAAAATCTTTTGATTTTGATTTGGGGCATGATCTTCAATGATTCCAAAAAAGGAGCGCTAAATAGTGTGATCAGACAGGAAACTACATGAGCAATAAGTGGTCGGGTGCATCTGATCTACAAAGCTTGTGGCCGCAATGGATAATATATGCAAGATGGATTTGGTCTGTCCCATTTAAATTAATAAATTGTGTCCCCCCCCCCCCCCCCCCCCACACACACACACACACACACACACATAATTCAATCTTAAATTAGCTTTAACATAAACAGTCCAGTGTCTCGATATGAAAAAACAGCAATTGAAAGATTAATCCCTGGACATTGCACTATTGTGATTTATTTCAGTTCACAACATTTTTATATAGTGCCAGTTCCCCCCACAAGTAATCTGATGTCATATTTACAGTAAAACATGCAAACCAATACCCTTAAAATGTTTCATACAAAATAATAATGTTGTAATTCTACATGCAGTGTTAATACGAAATTTATAAATGTTGTAGTCCTATAATCATTTTCAGTAAGACGTCAACTCCAGATGATCATCAGAGGGTATTATGGGAAGATGTTTTGGAAGTTTTCTTAGAAAGTCAAGCGTATGAATATTGTGTGATGAATTAAACCAACAAAAGTCTATGAACATAATTTCTTTTGAAAATAGGCAAAGTATTTCCTCCTTAGAAGATGATAAGTGATGTATTACAGTTCAGTCCCTCTGACATCCGGTCCGTTACTGATTTAATCTCCATTTCAGAGGTAAACTCCTCCTACACTGCTTAATCATTTCCTTCCTGAGTGGATTTCCCCCTTTTTGGTCAAAGCTTTATTTAACCAATTCCAGCCTCTGGGATGTAGTTTTTCTTCCTGCTCTAATACACCTGATTGAAATGCCTGTATTCCGACCTCAGGCATTCAGCGAGTCCAACAAAAAGGCTTGTTAATGACCCACCAGGTTTTGCTGCTGCACTGTGGGAAAGCCAGACCAAAGACAACAGACCACAGCAGCCCTGGAACTGTGGGAGAGGCAGAAGAGGCTCTGGAGCAGGTCAGCCATGACAGGACTGACAGATAATCCCTGATTTCAACATTCTACAGCATTTCTATCACACACAAAATAAGCTTAGCATTAGAATTACAATTACTATTTTTTGTTTGTTTGTTTTTAAACTTTTACTGGGAAAACAATTGACCTTAGAGGATAATAAAGATACTTGATCTTGAAGAGCCCCAGAAAACTGCCTTTCCCAGCTTGTAGAGCCATGTCCAGGAAGACTTGAAGATGGGATATTTGGCAATGTTGCTTTAGAATATAAAGTCATTGATGCTGATATCTAAACACTAGACTAAGAAGTTTTGCGCTGAATAAATTACTCATTTTCCTAAAATGCATTTCCTGCCATTTGTTAGAGCATACCTTAGATCTTTAAAAACAAAAATCCATTTCAGACTAAGTCTTAATATAACAAAATGTGGAAGGAGTGAAGGAGATGGGAAGTGGGAATATCAGAACTGGCAGAACCGAGTGCCTGTCATTAGGAAGTAAGTGCTTTCCACTTTTCTAAGAGTTTTAAACCTTAATCTTTATCTTTAGTTCTAGCTGTGATAATTTTGAAACTTGCTGAAATTGTGGCATGACTCAGAATCTGAATAACTTTGTCATTCAGACAGCTTCTGAGCTTTTTTAAGGTTTCAGTACTTTTGTTAACCTAAAACATTTGTTAAAGATAATTCTATATTTCGTATGATGCATCAGATCCACATGAAAATAACTGAAAATGAACGCTGAAATGTTGATCTCATATTCATCTTTTGATCACAAACCCAAATGTTTGAAATCAACTACAGAAAAGGAGAAAATGTTTTATAGAAATACGAAAGGCATGTTATCACCCAGTTGATTTTTAAACTCCTTGAAAAATAAATAAAAAATTTCTAATGTCAAGTCAACATAAAAAAGAATAATATTCTTCTAAAGTTCTCATCATCTCATCAGACGTAATAGAAAACAGAAACAACTTTCAGCTGCATAGTTTATTGAAATGCTAAAATTTGTATCTCACTGACTCTGTTTGTGTTAACAGTGAACCTAACCAAAGCTAACTGGATACACAAACACTAGAAGTGCACATGCACAGCCAGCAAGCAGAAACTAACAAGGACACACTTTGGCGTTACATGAGCGCGTCAGAATGATTGGCATGTGGGACAACCAATAGATAAGGTGATACCCTTCAAACCTGAGGAACAGAGAGGGGTGAGGGTAGGACCAATCCTCAGATGACTCCAAATGGCAGAGATTTGACTGAGTTTTTACAGGCCCGCAGCTCTCATAGAGATCTTTTTTTTTAACCGTGTTTACTGATTACATAATGTATTTACTACTGTTAGGATAGAAGGACCATTTCACCCAGTATAGCAAAAAGTGTTTCTGAACAGGATTACCAACTATAGCTTTAATGGCACCTGAAGAAGGCGCTAATGAATTTTACAATGAAGATGATTCAAACTTCATGCAGTTTAGTTCTTCACAGGGTTTTTGGCACTGAGCTGAGTCAAGTTACTCACAACACTGTTGATTTGTGCTGACAGTGTTATTGGCATGTTAAAAACCGACACTCACAACGTGCCCAGTGGACTGCTAGAAAACATGACGCAGTTTGGGAGATGAACTGACTTGTTTGATGTTACTCTATACAGCAGGAAGAAACTGCTACAAATGTATACATACATTTCTGAGGACTATTTAACTGCCAGTAACATGTTTAAAGTTACACAAAACAGAGATCCAGGAAATCAAGAAAGCCTGCTCAGACAGTGGAATTCAGCTAACAAGAAAAGCTTGTTGGCTGCTTTCTTTAAAACGGGGAAAAACTTGCCAGTCAAGCCTTATTTTATAAGAAAAAAATAATAACTGATGCAGAATCATAAGATGTTCCTTTGGGTGAACATAATAATTATTGTCATCGTTTTTTGTAATCATCTCAATGCCTTTGATTTTATTCACTTTTCTGTTCATTAAAGTATCCTTGTAACTTTTTTCTGCATCTCAAAATGTTGGCCACAAGGTGTCACTCTTCCTCCTACTTTATGACGTTAAACAAACTTGCTGTTTCTATTATATAGGTTCACACAAACCGTTTGAATTCAGAGACATGCTCTATATTACCAAAGGTGTCCAGTCACTAGCTTTAACTGGGATATGAACTTAAGTGACCTCCCATTCTTAATCCATAGGGCCTTGGTCCACCCTTTGCAGCTATCACAGCTACAACTTTTCTGGGTAGGCTGTCCACAAAGTTTTGGAGTATGATTATGGGCATCTATGACCATTATTTTAGAAGTGGATTTAAGGTCAAACAATAATGTTGGACGAGAGGGCCTGGCTCTCGTTCTCCGCTCAAACTCAAAGGTGTTCTATTGGATTGAGGTCAGGACTCTGTCCAGGCCAGTCAAGGTCATCCACACCAGACTCTCTCATCCATGTCTTTATGGACTGTGCCGTTTGCTTGATGCAGAGTTATTTTGGAAGAGGAAGTGGCCATCTCCAAACTGTTTTCTCAAAGGTGGGGGTGTGGAATTATCAAAAAACCTTTGGTCTGGTGAAACATTCAGAGTTCCTTTCACTGAAACTAAGGGACCAGGCCCAGCTCCTGAAGAACAACTCTACTCCAGAACGCACCTCCACTGCTTAAGGGTCCAGTGGTGGCAGCACGCTATCACCACTGCATCCGACGCTTCATTTTGCACTTAGTGATGCATGTCGTGGATGTAGCAGCTCAACCATGGAAATGCATTCCATTAAGCTCTCTACGCACTGTTACTGAGCTGATCTGAAGGCCACATGAAGTTTGAAGGTCTATAGCAACTGACTCTACAGAAAGTTGACGACCTAGGTGCCTTTTCATTCCCAACACCAGCTCTGTCAGTTTATGTGGCCTACCACTTCATGGCTGAGTTGCTGTCGTTCCCAATTGCTTCCACTTTGTTTTACTGCCACTGACAGATGACTGGAATGTTTAGGATAGAGGAAATGTCACGACTGGACCTGATGCACAGGTGACATCCTGTCATAACACCACGCTGGAATTCACTGAGCGCCTGAGAGCGACACGTTCTTCCACAAATGGAACCAATTGGAACACCTCATTTAAAAATATTTGGATGGGTGAGCAAATGATTTTGGCAATATGGTGTGTATTTATTTCTTTTATACAGAATACCTCCTAATTTCAGACTACATTGCGTTTTGTGCATAATAACGACAGTTAGATACAACCAGTTGACGTGACTAGAAATTAACGTCAACTTCATTTCACTTCAAATCGAGTTCAAATCAATTTCAGTCTCAGGATTTTACAAATATAGCAGAGACATAACCCAAGAGACTTTTTTCTTTCTTTTTTTCTTCACTTTACAGCTATGCACCACTTTCTGTTGGTCTGCCTTAAAATCCCCCAAAAAACACTGACATCTGTGGTTCTACCAAAACATTACAAGGTTTAAAAGGTATGAATACTTTTCGGAGGCAATTGTGTTTCTGGGTAAATTTGAATTGTTGCTAAACTTAATTTTCTGTGCTCAACACATCCGTCAAAAGAGTCCTCTGCCTTAGCTCTCATTCACGTCATTATTTAATTAGGACTATGCTGTGTCAGCCCTGGATGTGCGTGGATTGTGGAAAATGTAATTGGACACCTTTGTCTTTGTGCATTAGAAATTGATTACATCTAATCTATCCCAGAGTGTGTGCTATAGGCCCATTTTCCATTGTTTTATCATTACGTTGTAAGACAGCCTCGGGCTAAACTAAATGGCTTGTACTCATTATCCATCCTACTGCTTCCATTTTGTGTGTTCAGCCTTTCTGAAAATAAAAGTGATTTACTCATCTTGTTGTGTGTCTCTGTTCACCACCGCTGTTATTGTAGCTGAAACAACCCTTAGCGTGTGTAGTAGCAAGTGTGTGTTTGATCGTGCATGCGTGGAACCTCACACAGGCAGCCGTTTACACCCACACACAGCGGTATGTGTTTGTAGTTGATTAAGAGCAAGAGAAGAAGGGTGGCTGCATTTTCTCCCCCAATGAAGCAGCAAAACGCTCTTGCAGCTGGAATTCAGAATCAACACTAAAAGTGTACAGAAAGCTATCAAACGATAGCATATCATGTTTTATTTGTTTCTTACAACATTTGGTAACATTTAACTTCCTTTGAGTCAAAATTTCATAAACCCTCCACAATATGTGCGGTATGATCACCTTCGTGTAAATGTGAAGATGGAGGGATAACTGACTAATAAATAAATTAACACATTGTTGGATTTATTTCCCAATATTTAAGGCTTATCCTGAAGAGTTATATGGTATGTGAAATACTGTATGTGATAACACAACAGTTTGAAGGAGGATTTTGAAACTGTCACAAAAAATTGTGATTAAACAGCAGAAAGACAAATAATAAGCAAAATATATCAGTAGGAATTCGCAAAACCAGATTTCTAGATTTGTCTTCACACATCCTTAAAACTCTGGACGATTATCTAACTTTGAAAAAGTTTGGTCTTTGTTTGTCTTTATCTCAGCCTTAAGGGTGAACAAACTGAACCTGGAAGACAATTGATTTTGTACTCCACCAATATCCCTTGAACCAACAAAATTGTTTATTTAATAAGTGCCATTGACATAGCAGATCTTTTTTTTTCACATTTTATGAATGCCATTAATAACTTCAGTCTATACTGTAGATCAGGGGTTCTGACCCCCGCTGGGTCGTGAGATGATTGTATGCAGATGTGATGAAAAGATTTAGTATTTCCTTATTTGTGAAACGGATATCAAAGAATCACTTTACAAGCACATCCACATTTCTCATTTTAACGCAGGGGGATGGCTTCACTTCTTTGTAAAAGGTCTTACAAAAATGTACTTTATGTTCGTAATCTTATGACTTTATTCTTACCCCCCCCCCAACAAAATATGGTCGCCAATCTCTGGCACTGTTATTCTGGGGGTCGTAGGCAGAAAAGTCTAGGAACTGTTGAGAAATATCAGTAAATTTTCTGACATAAGTGTCTCTCTTTTTCTTTTTTCTTTTTTGCTTTCAAAAAAATACATAGTTTTTCCCCCAGTCCCCGTATGCAAGTTTGTTCTTTATTTTTATTTGTTTTATGTAAGTGGATGTGTGGGATAATAATTGAGCCTGGGAGAGTTTTTGATTTGAGTCAATTAAAGGGGTTCAAACATCTCATCATCAGGACAGGAAGCTTCTCTTTGAAGATTTTTACAGGAGACCTCTGGGAAGATTTCTGGCCTGGGGTCACCAGGAAGAGGAATGTTTGGGTTTGCCTCCTGGATCCGTTATCTTTATGACCCAATCTAACATTGTAAAGAATTGCAGATGCAAAGAGAGTCTAGTATTAAAAAAAAAATCCATGGATTTTAATTATAAACTCTTATTGTTCTCTGCAACTTGTAGTCGCACAAGGCCGGCTCCCATTTGACATTTGCAGTGGAACCCTGCTGAGATTGTACACTGATCTCAACAACTTGGCTTACAAGGAGAATATGGGTTAAAAGCCAACACCCAACACATCTTTTAGGACATCGTTCAATCATTATTGCAAATAAAGATACTTAAATTGTTCCTGATTCTTCAATTTGACATAGCTCAAGTTCAGTCTGATTGGGATGTATCTGTGAAAATTACATTTCCAGTGTACCATAAACACTTAATTGGGTTTAGGGCTACATTTTGACGTGATATGCAATCCAACTTTGATGTAAACCAGTCTTCAGTCTCAAGTCTTTTACAACTTTGAATATATTTGTTTTCTTGACTGCCATACCTTTAGTCTGACCTGCTTCCCCTCCAAGCTAAATGAAAATATCTCCAGCGCATCAGATCTTTCAACCTGTCCATCACCACAGCAAACAGGTGCATGTGGACTGCTGGATCAAGCTCTTAGCCCTCCTGTGCCTCGAGGACAAGATTCAGCAGTCCACCTGCACCTTAAGAGCAAAGGAGAGATTTTTGATGATAGTGATGCCCAGATTTTATACAGATTAGTTAAAGGTTTTCAATCTAAGAAAGCCCAAGTCATTGACATTCCTCTATCATATGCTGTCATATGCCTTCTCTAGAAACACAAATGCAACACAACTCCCTTTGGCCCTCTCTCTACTTTTTCATCAACAATCTCAAAGCAAATACTGCATCTCTAGTACTTTTTCTCTGCATGAAACCATACCCGCTTCTCACAGACACTCACTTCTGACCTTAGTCTAGCTTCCACATGTCTTTCCCCTAACTTCATTGTGTGACTCATGAACTTTATTCCTCTGTACTTGTCATAGCTTTTCACCTCTCCCTTTGTAGTTGAAGATTGGTATCAGAACAGCTCCTAGATTCCTCAGACATCTTCTTGGTCTCTAATATCTCATTGAATAGCCTCGTCAAAAACTCAACTGCTGTTTCCCCTACCCTTCCATACCACCACAGGTATTTCATCAGGACCAACTGCCTTAATACTCTTTATCCTTTTCAGTGTGTTACCTCATCCCTACTAATCTTTGCTACTTCCTGATCCAAAATGGATACGTCTTCTGCTATTTGTTCCTGCTCATTTTTCTTATTCATCAACTGTCCAAAGCACTTCTTTTACTGGAGGACATCAGGGCCTATTTTTCTCACTCTACTAAGCTCTACTGTTCTCCAGTTTTGCGTTGCTTGTGGTCATTTCAGCTTTTAACTTTTTGTTCTCTCTCCTTTATTTCTTCATAGTAGGTACACCTGATTTGGCGTTCTGTTAGCTGTGACATCATCCAGGGAAGACAGATCACCCGCTATTACAATCTAATGTAAAACAGATTACTGGATCAATGTGTGCTTCTGTGCTTTTTGGTCTGTCTTGTTGTGTCTCTTTTCTGTCTTCTGTAACCCCCAGTCGGTCGAGGCAGGTGACCGTTCATACTGAACCTGGTTCTGCGGGAGGTTTTACCTTCCTGTTAATGGGAAGTTTTTCTTTCCACTGTCGCTTCATGCTTGCTCAGTATGAGGGATTGCTGCAAAGCCATGGACAATGCAGACGACTCTCCCCGTGGCTCTACGCTTCTCCAGGAGTGAATGCTGCATGTCGGGACTTTGATGCAATCAACTGGTTCCCTTATATAGAAAAATTTTCAACAATCTGTATAATCTGACCCAATCTGTATAATATGATTGAATTTGACTTTGTAAAGTGCCTTGAGATGACATGTTTCATGAATTGGCACTGTATAAATAAAATTTAATTGAAAATTGAATTGAATCTTTCTGTCACATTTGTTGCACCTGTCAGTACATTTCTATTTTGATCCTTAATCACCCTAACCTGATGAAAGTTATGTCTTTCAATTATTTATGCTCGACATATAATGGATTGAAAATGCTCTGAAAATCATCTATGGGTTTAGAATGTTGTTTTATAACTTTACACTGCTCTAAACCGTAACATTATTACTGGCCTGCCTGATGTGTTCTTTGGTCTTCGTGATGCTATTTTATTCACTAATGTGCTTTACCAAATTCCTGAGATCTTAACAGAGAGGCAGTTTTTATACTGAGATTACACTGCACACAAGTGGTCTTTATTTAATAATCTGAAGGCTTCAGGAGGCAATTGATTGCAATGGATTTAATTTAGGTGTATGAAAGTTGAAAAGGGCCTGAAAGCAAATTAATACTTCACCTTTTATATTTTCACTAAAAAATTTACAATTTTCTTTTCACTTTTAACTTTCACTAGATTAAATAAGAATAAAAACACCAACCTCTGTGGCTAGAGAGTGATAAAACATGGATAGGTGCAAATATATAGACCCTTATGCAAACCACTGTATTGTGTATGGTCTGTATTAACCTAACAGACAAATAGACTTAAAAACTTGATGCTTTCTCACTTAAATCTTAGAAGTTGTCTCACAATATTTCTGTTTAACCTGTTTAAATATACAACACCCACACAGGTAATTTCAAAGCTCTGTTGCTAAGTAATGAAAAATTGCATGACTCATACTGGTCCTTTAATTTAGACTTCATGTGTTGTCAAAAATGCTCATAAAAAGCAGGCAAATCTGAACTAAATTCCGTAGCTATAGATGTAACTTCTTAGCTACCAGCATCCATGATGGGTTGTGTGCTGCTTCACCCCTGAGGGTGTTTTTAGGAGGGGTGCTTTGTATCTTTCCAAAGAGGTTATGAGAAAGTGCATTTGTTCCAACCCAATTCCCCTTGTCCAACCGCCTGAGATAACCTTACAGGGAGAATCTCTACTCATGGGAAAAGACATGTGACTGATGCATTATAAAACACGACAACAGCATTAAACTGAGCTATACTGTGTCCACTGACCACATCGGTCCGTGCTTCCAGAGATGATGATTTCATTCATAATGGTTGGGCATATTTGTGAGAACTGCTTGAGATAGAGTTACTGCCCTTGTGCCTTACAAAAGTGTTCATATTCTTTTTTTTTTTAATGTTGTCGCATTACAACCACCAACTCCAAAGTGTTTCATTGCGATTTTATGTGATAAACAAAAAAAAAGTACAAAATTATTGGGAAATGGAAAGAAAATAATAATGGTATTAAGATAAGTTTCTTTTTTACAAATATCTATGAAAAGCATGGTGTGCACTTGTACTTAGCCCCAATTACTCTAATGTATAAAATGCATTGCAGCCTTTGAAAATCCCATAATTTGTAAATATTGCATCTACATAATTCAGTCTCAGTACAGATGCAGCAGCTCTATGAAGGCCTTGACATTAGTGATCCAGCAGATTCATGAAGAACAAGGCAATCCACAGACAAGTCAAGGGGAAAGTTGAGAAGAAGTTAAAAGCAAAATTAGGTTACAAAGCAACAGCCCAAACTTTTATACTAATGATCTTATATTCAGTCGGTCATTGCAATCGAAAGAGTATGACAAATCTGCTGACCTACTACCACACGGTGGTTCACCTGAACCAACAAGCCAGGTAATCTGTTATTAGATGAAGCATCTAAGAGGCCATTGGTAATTCTGGAAAGCGCACAGATATCAACAGTTCATATGGGTGAATTTAATGACAGGACAGCCGTAAGTCTTCTACTCCACAAATCTTGCTTTTGTTGATGAAGCTACTGTTGAGGGGAAACTGTAGGAAGCTCTAGATGCAGTTTGCCTTAAGCCATGTAGAGCTTTTTCCCCCGACCGCAGTCCTCAGGGCTCAATGTCATGCAGGGTTAGGACATGTCGCTGCTCCACACGTGACTGAATTGATTCCATTACCAGGTGCTTGGCAGCAAAGAAATACCTAAAACATGCATAACAGAGTGCCTTGAGGACCAGGGTTGGGGAGCACTGATGTAAGGGACACCATAAACATGTGGAAGAAAGTGCTCCAATCAGACGAGACCAAAGTTTTACTTTTTGGGCCACAAAAAGGCAATATCCAACACTCCTCCCCCTCAACATACTTATGTCACAATAAGGTGGCAGCGGAATCCTGCTTCTGGGATTCTGTTCTTCAGCAGGGACAGGGAAGCTTGTCAGCGTTGATGGGAAGATGGATTGAGCTAAATCCAAAGCAGTCCTGGAAGGAAACCTATCAGTAAAAGAATGAGACTTGAGCCTGGGGCAGCTAGAGTTACGATGGAAAGATTCATATCAGAGCATATTTATTTATTAGGATGCAAAGATCGTTCTACAAAATATTGAGTCAAAAGGACGGGGTGCAAATGCATGCCATATTTTTCAGATTTTTATTTGTTAGAATGCAAAGATCATTCTATTCAATTCAACTCAACACCATTTCACGATACATGTCATCTCAAGGCTCTTTACAAAGTCAAATTCAATCAAATCATGCAGATTGGTCAAAAGGTTTCCTATCTAAAGAAACCCAGCAGATTGCATTGAGTCTTGACAAGCAGCATTCACTCCTCATGAAAGATCATAGAGCCACAGTGGACAGTCATCTGCATTGTTGATGGCTTTGCAGCAATCCCTCATACTGAGCATGCATGAAGCGACAGTGGAGAGGAAAACTCCCCTTTAACAGGAGGAAACCATATGCAGAACCAGGCTCAGTGTAAAAGGTCATCTGCCTCTACCAACTGGGGTTAGAGAATAAATAGTAGAGACACAAAAAGTACTGAAGCAAACATTGATGCAGGAATCCTTTCCACATTATATGGTAATAGCGGTTCTACATAATATTGAGTCAAATGGACTGGGTGCAAATGCATGCCACATTTTTTGTTTTTTTTACTTGTAATAAAAGTTAAAACCCATTTCCACTTTTCAGTTATGCACTATTGTGTTAATTTGTCACATAACCCCACCCACCCCAAAAAAACAATGATGTTTGTTGTTGAAACGTGAGAAAATGTGCAAAAATCAGAGTACACATACCTTTGCAGGGTACTTACACTCACACTAAGGTGCTCTTAATGATCCCCTTATTCAGCTGTGAACTACTGATTCGAGGACAAATTTTTTTTTCTTTACATTTAATAATGAACTAAAGTTTGAACACAAAGTTGTTTAAACTTTTAATATTACTTCTAAATGAACAGGATTAATTTTAAATAAAGCCATTTTTAATCCGCAAATGTACAAAGTGAAACTTCAGATGATATATTTGAAAGCCTGGACTTAGATACTTTACCATCCCAGTAGCCTTTCCACTAATTATGCACAAAGAGATAAAGAATTAAGGGGATTTTTTACAGTTTAATGACTTCAAAAGGCAACACTTTACCCAAATAATTTGTGTGACCTGCAGTGAGCCAATGATCTAAAACGTTTTTTTTTTATTTCATTTTAAATACATATATATTTTTTTTTACTTCTTGAGTGGGTCCTGATTAGCAGTAGAAGAAAGAGGCAATTTCACCCTCAATTTTTGATAGCGAAGATGCATCAGAGGATGCAATATCAGATTTAGCCAGTAGTTGGCAGCCTTGCACTTTTTAATTTGCCCAGATGTGCAGTTTTTTTCTGTAACAAAACACCTTCCATCATTATTTTCCCAAGAAAATGTACTAAACTTTATTTAAATCTACCATAATCTCCCCCAAATCTATAATAATAATAATAATAATAATAATAATAATAATAATAATAATAATAATAATAATAATGTATTATTATTAGTAGTAGTAGCAGTAATAGTATTAGTAATATTATTGGTGATAATAATAATAATGATGCATAAAACAAACACAATAAAATACAAGCAAGCAATATAGATAGATAGATAGATAGATAGATAGATAGATAGATAGATAGATAGATAGATAGATAGATAGATAGATAGATAGATAGATAGATAGATAGATAGATAGATAGATAGATAGATAGATAGATAGATAGATCTATTATTGTGCAATTTGGAAAGAACATGCCCTAGTTTTTGTTGTTTGCATATTTGTTTGTTTTCATTTTACCAGCAACGTCAAATATTAAACAAACAATGAATAAACTGTAGGACACAACTTGTTAGTCTTTCATTCAGGTTTCCTTTCATTTTTCCCCAACTGTATGTTTGTGTACGTGTGAGTATGTAAGAGGAAGAGAGGTTAGAATGGAGCAGAGGGGGCAGGTACGGGAGTTAGAGCCACTCCTCCGGCAGGGCCACGGTGCGCCCCTGTTCCAATGGAAACAGGTAGGATTCCCCGCACTCGCCAATCAAACTCGCCCTACGCGGCGAAGCAGGGTGGAGAGTGCACGAGTCCACAACCGGAGGCAGGACGCAGCCAACTTCCACAGAGAGCACAGGAAAAGTCGGGAAAACACATCTGCCCCCCGCATGACGCCGTCTGGCTTGGCCTGCATGCGTCTTCGGCGCGTTCCCTGCAGCTCACCGGAGCGCTGCTGAAGTTCTCCCCGCCGCTCGGGCTGCTCTTCAGGCGGCGTCTGAGCGTCGCTGCGCTCGGGACGCCTCGCTGCTATGGAGAACACCCACTGACCGCGTTCTCGGATTGTTTGCCTTGGATGTTGCCCTTCTCCAGACGACCTGGCTTATATCCCGTTGGCGTTTCTTTACCGTGTGGATACATAAACAGCTGGAGGGGAGCAAAATGCCGGGGAAAACCAAGTACAACCTTGTTGATGACGGACACGACTTGAGGATCCCGTTGCACAACGAGGAAGCATTCCAGCATGGGATCAACTTCGAGGCAAAGGTGGATTTTCCTAACTCCTTCAAAGTGAAAACAGGCAATGTTTACAGACGTTTTGAGTACAAATGAACGTTTTTTCCCCCCAACAGCCTTACAAAATAAACAGCTGACAATTGAAACTACATTTTACGACTTTTGGAACCAAATCCTGGCTGGTTTGACTCCTAAGAAAAGTAATTTACGAGCTTAGACTGTGGACTAAACGCGCTGCACAGTGAAGTAGTAATTCAAGTAGCGTCGAATGGTTTGGGTTAATATAAAGAAAATAAACGGCAATTATTGTGTCATTAACGCACCTCTTCTACCTGTCCGGCAGTATATCGGCAGTCTGGATGTGGCGCGGCCGAGCAGCAGGGTGGAGATTGTGGCTGCGATGAGACGGATCCGGGTGAGTGGAGACCCGGAGAAAATGCCCGGTTTATTTATCTGATTCATGTTGATGTTCACCAGACATCGTTACGACGGCGGGTACAGTCTGGGAGCTGAATTTAAAATGATCAGTGTTGTTCCCTAACCTCTGTGTTGAGCTGGATTTGACAGTTGTCCTCAGATTTCTTTTTATTTCTTTTTATTTTTTGTATAAATATCTCACTAAATTCTAGGTGTTATAGGAAATCCTTCTTATCTGTGACCAGCCAGCTTTCTAACTCATCACAATAACTTGTGAGGTTGGTCACAATTCTATAAAATCCCCCCCTGGTTTTCAAGCTGGGAAATGAAACATTGTTAGGTTGACTTCCAGGTCAAAGTTGAAAGGTAAGTGGAGCGCAGCTTGAGCAGCTTTAGTCCATACTAGGAGTTCTTAAAGTCCCCCCCCCCCCCTGGCAGTTCTCTCATGCAGCCATAGATGATGGGCTTGAACAACTCATCTTTCCTTGCTATTGCTGCTTATTAGCCCTGCGTCACAGCACATCCAGTCTTATTTTTGTTCCTTTCAAAGAATTCATACCAGAACCTTTTCTCTATACCACCTAAAGCAGCCCAAGTATCACCAATGGTGCTTGTACCACAGTTTGAGAACGGCGGGCGAATGCTGTTATATGAACTAAACAAGTGGGAATTGGGAAAGGTTTGTTTTTGCTATTTTTTCTAAAAATAAAAACATTTATTGAAACACTTATTCTGTTGACTAAATGCCTCTATAACAGTTTGAAGCGCAGAAAGAAAAGTTTGATGGTAAAACCTTTGTGCATTATTAGATGTTGGCTGTTGGTAAATGTGTTTAGTGTCTTGTGCTCGGCTAGCCTGGCGGGAGGTTGGGTCTCCCATGTGCTCCATCACTGTTCTGAAGGTTTCCTTTGAAGCTGTGCGCTGGACTGTGATCTCTCCCCCTTCTCTCTTGCGCTTTCCTTTTTTTTTTTTTCTCCCCACTCTCTGAGGCTGTATTTTACTGCTTTCAATTCCAGGAAGTAGACTTAATCTTAATCAGTGCCAATTTGACTGCAGACTTTTTTTTTTTTTTTTGAAGCAAGCTGATGTAGGTGGTGTTGATGTTTGAGGATTATGGCCCACCTCAGTTGTTTACCGGGGTTAATGGAGGATTTCTTCTAAACCTCGCACGCGTGTTCACATACAGCTGCAAAGGCCACTGCTCCTCATATTTGCCACCGTCTCCATTTGAACGACTATAGCGCAGAATATACAGTGCCTTGCAAAAAGTATTTATACGTACCTCTATACATTTTCACATTTTGTAACAGTGCAACCCCAAGCTTCAATGTATTGTATTGAGATACTACCAGCTTTGCACACAAACTGAGATTTTTCCTCTTTCCTCTCTGCAAAACAACTGAAGCGCTGTCATACTGGATGTAGAGTGCTTGTGATGAGCAATGTTGTAAGTGTCATTGCATGTTCTCAGTTGGAAAGACGCAAGTATGGATTCATCTAAGTCATTTTCTTCTAGCTCTGGCCAGATGTTTTGGGCCATTGTCCTTGTGAAAGAGAATCCTCAACCCCAGTCTCAAGTCTTGCAGCCCCCAACAGGTTTTCTTCCGGGTTTTCTATGTATTTAGCACCATCTGTCTTCCTATAAACTCTGACAACCCTTTTCTGTCCCTGCTGAAGAAAAACATTCCCACAGCCTATTACCTATATTACCGTGTGTGTGTGTGTGTGTGTGTGTGTGTGGGGCGGGGCAGGGGGTTTGTTCGGGGTGACATGTGGTGGTAGTTTTCCTTTAAACATAATGTTTCTGTTTTTTTTTTATGAGGACCTAAAAGTATAATTTGGTTTAATTTGATCAAAGCACCCTTTTCTCACCTGTTTGCTGTGTCCCTTTGCTGTGAAAAACTCCATATGGATTTTGTCACATTGTGTTCTTACTACAGTTCATCTGTCTTACAATTAGGGATGGGTACCGAAACCCGGTATCAAAGTGGCTCAGGGGCCACATGGGCCGGTCTTTGTGGACCGATATTAGGCACCGTGGACTCTGTGGCGCACCGTGCTGAGCCACCCCGCACCGCAGACTGCGCTCACTGTCAGTGGTGTAGAGTCTGCGGAAGTATGTGGGGCTTAAAGTTGTATTCAACAGTTCAGAGACTCCAACTCAAACATTTTAATACCAGTCTCAACGTTCTGCTCTCTCTCTTGTTCGCCTTGCTATCTTATCCTCCATAGGGAAAGGTGTCCCACTCGCTGGTGAAGGTACAAGGGCAGAGTGAACAGAAAGGTCCAAAGTTTGGTTTTTTACTTTTCAGAAATAATTGTCGACAAAGCACGCTGCCATTACTGCCATAACAGCTTTGCTTGCAAAGATGTTACTACAAGTAATTTGACAGAACAACTCACGGAAGTGCACCACATACAAACAGAAAGGTACACTGTGTTCGACCGCCAGAGTGCAACAGCAAGCTCTGCCTCTTAGTCAGATACAGCAGGTATGGATGTATGTACGGAAGCAAAGCAAACATATGAAGCATTGACATACGTTTGCATTCAGCCCTGTATTTGATATATGCACAATATTTTAATCATGACATTTAAAACAAAGCAAAATTGTAATTGTAGGCTATAAATTATTTGCTCATTTAATTTGGGGCGTCTAGACGGCCCAAAAGGGCAACATCTTCTATTTTGGACTGGGCAGTTTTTTTAGTAATATGTACAATTATATTATTAAAGTCAATTTCCTTGTCTTGTCTGTCATTATTTGTTTTTTGACTATTTTTTGATTGGAAAAAAAGGAATCGATAAGGGTATCTATAAAGTACCGGATCGATAAGGAGTGTCGTTAAGAGTAGTAGTATCGATAAATCCTTAACGATACCAATCCCTTCTTGCCACTCTTCCATTACGGCTGGATTGGGGAGAACTAACAGGTCTCCCTCTGCACCTCCTACAGAATTACTGTCGGCTTTCTGGCTGTTTCACTAAATAACCCTCTCTTAGCCAAAACATGTCCGTTCTGGTGCACAGCTATTTCCTGGTAGGTTTACAGCTGTGCCATACTCTTTAAAGGTTCAGGTGATGGAATGAACAGTGTGAGGTCTACACAGAAGAGCTGGATTAATACTGAGTCAATTATACACAGGCGACTTGTCTAATCAGAGGAGTCTTGATGGCAGTTGGTTTATCCAGGGATGTTGGAGTAGAAAGGGCTGAACACAAATGCTCTCTCCAAATTTTCAGAGATCCATCCATCCATCCATCCATTTTCCGACATGCTTATACCTGTTGGGGTCGCGATGGGTGCTGGTGCCTATTTCCAGCTGTCAATGGGCGAGATTTATAATTTCTTTTAAAAAACATGCATCCTCTTCCCTCCACCCCATAAGTATAATCTACTTTGTGTTGGTCAGTAACACAAACTCCCAATTAAAAACATTAAAAGTTTGTGGTTGTAACCTGACAAAAGGCAGGTGCAGCCAGGAAAAGCGTCACTTCTCCATTAAAAGGACTTAACTGCCCATATGAAGCAGACTTAAAAGGGTGCTGCCTTCACAGCATTGACCGCTGCCGTTGTTGGGAGGAAAATGGGCTTTGGTTTGGCTCTTCCTGCTTAAAAGTGGTTTGACACTGGCCTGACAAGACAATGGAAGGAAGCCACAGGTATCCAATTTGGAGAGGAAGTCATAATGGAAATCTTGAGACAAGTGGGGAAGGTCTGGTGACGTTTGTAAGCTAAAATAATTTGGTTTGGTGTTTTATCTTGTGACTTGACAAAAACAGAGTCTTGGTTTAGG
This sequence comes from Fundulus heteroclitus, assembly GCF_011125445.2. Taxonomy (NCBI): domain Eukaryota; kingdom Metazoa; phylum Chordata; class Actinopteri; order Cyprinodontiformes; family Fundulidae; genus Fundulus; species Fundulus heteroclitus. The sequence goes on from NC_046369.1 coordinate 12,367,245, forward strand.
CTTGGTTTAGTTTTTTTAGAAAGAAAAAAGCTAAAATGATCAGTGCCTTTTTAAAGACTGTTTAATGTCCTATGAATGAGGGACTGATCCATATTAACAATTGTTATTTTTCTGTTTATCCACCCCTTTAAATGGAGGAGAGCACATTACATTATTGTAGAGTAAATAAACAGATTTCCATTAAAGTTTGAAAATTCAGAAAATAGATAATTTCACCTCATTTGACTAGTGATGGGTTTCGCTGATTTATTTTTCTTGTTGTTGTTAGTTATAACTTTATTATGCTATAAACGTTCATCAAAGCAATGAGAGAGAAGCAACTACATTTTAAAATGGAAAATACAGCAGTTTTCCCATAGATGGATTACTTTGTTTCCAGAACTCAACAAAAAAGTTCTTTAGGGCCATTTTAAAAACTTGTTTCACATCTTTCCACATTTGGTTGGTACTTATTAATTTTGCATTGGAAAAGAACGATATTCAAACATGCAGTTATTCTTATGCTTAAGTGTATGTCAGAGACAGGCTATTCCTAAATTATACTTTTCTGTGAAAAAGTGGCGCTTAGGTGTGGAAAAGGACAATAGGTGTGGGAATCTTTTACTATCTCACGATTCAATTCTGATTTTTGGAGCCACAATTCAATTCAAAGTCCAGCTGGGGCACGGCTGTCTCATTGAAAAGCTTACTGCATACCTTGGGTTCACAAGCCCCATGTTCTCCACCACACTGTAATGGTGCGTTCAGACCGAGTGCGGTCCAACACTTCAGCTTGGACACTTGAACAACTGAACTTCAGCAAAGTGTGGACAGACTGGTCTGGCGTTGTGGGGAGTTTGGATAACTTACCTGAGATCCCAACTTCTACTCTAATCCTCCTCCAGACAAGGTCCTTTACTTTCTTTGTAGTGATAGTTCGACTGATCATAGATAATAGGATGAGCACAAACAGTCCTCCATTGTCGACTTCCCTGCTTTTCATGGTCCTTATGTCCTGTTGGAAAATCCATCACTAAGTCACATAGCGGGGTCTCTCTGATTGGTTGACGCCCCGCGTCCAGCTGCAAAAGTTCAGATTTTCCAACTCTAGCGTCAGCAGGTTCGGACGCTCAGACACTTGAAATCTCCAAACATGCCGCCCCTGACGCTCAAAAGGCACGTCCTCCATGGACTTTGCATGTAAACCTGATTGTAAACCAGATTGCAGGGGCATCTGGTTTACAATTTGGTTTATAGATGCCTCTGACGCTCAAAACGCATTTGGTGTGAACGCACCATGAGGCCGTATATATCTTTGCCGATAAAGCTGGTAATCTTTTGATTTGCCCACATAAAGTTTGCAGAGAGTTTGGTGAAGCGCTGCAGTGTGTGCTGGTCTGCTGCTGGTGGCTGATTCTGCTCCGTGTCCTTTAATTCTGGATGATGCCTGGTAATGTTAGTCTGCACGTTTGTGGTGTTCCCAAATATTTCAACCTTCATTTTCCAGAACCGGCTGCATGACATCATGTCATCCCGTGTAGTCACAAAATGGAGGCTGACAGCCTGCAGATTTATTTATTCATTTGTATTCTTTTTTATCAATTTTGAGACACTTTATATCTATTCTGAATTATAGTAAATGTCGATCAGATTTATTCAGCTTTTTTGTCTCAGTTAAGTTTTTAGATGATCAAACCGATATTAATATCAAAAAAAAGATGAGCTTCCTCCCCAATGGCTACTTTTTCCAACAAACTTAAATTATACAACGGATATATATTTTAAAATAATATACATTATAGTGTATAGACCCTTTGTGTCTTTAAAGCATGAGCCGTGCAGGCTTCCTGGAAACCTCGTATTGTATGCTGTCACTGTTCGTTGTGTGCATGAGTCACCTGTAAACTAGTAGCTGATAACAAATGAATGACACAGCAAAGCAGGAAATAGGAACATTCTGCACACTACAGCAGGAAATGCGGGAGGATCAGATTTACCCTTACGGCTCTCGGATATAAATGTTAGAACAGTAACAGAAAAAAAAAACACATTTTCTCTTATGTTGCGTTTTATCTTGAAATAACTTTCAGATGAAGATCTTAAGATCTTGTTCTACACAAATGTCTTTGTAAATTAAATTTATTATTATCTGGCAAAGAGCAGAGGCAGCTTAACTGGTGGGAAGAAGATGAGACCTTTACAGAGAATTAAAGGGATTAATTTCTCATTAATCTGTCTGTGCTGGGTTAACTGAATGTAGGAAGATTGAGCAGCGTGGGGTGAGAAGATTAGATGTGTCTGAAGATTTGTGAGGGGAGACTGCCAGAGCACACTGGTGTTGCTCATCTTGAGATGTGAGAGAGAGACGGCAATTTGTGTATTCCCCCCGCTGCAAGACTGACACGGCGCCTTTTTGAGTTCGCGTCTGTAAGAAATGAGAGGAAAAAGAGAAACTCGGCGGAAGTTACAAAAGTTTACATGAACTGTCATGTTTGGTCCAGTGGGCGGAAGTGAACTTTATTTTTCAATAGTGTTAGTATAATTGTCTTTAACTGTTTGGAAAGAAGCATATGCAGTGTCAGATAAACACAATTTGAACTGTAGGTATACTTTTGGGAAAGTCCAATTATATATGACAGCTCAGCTAATGCATGTGGTGAACTGATTAGATGATTGTTGGAAAAACAAAGCACTCTCGCTGCAAATGAACTCATTATGAAGTGCTGACCACCTCGGTATGATCTCCATCGCGACATTAGAGGAATGTTGTCTCCAAAATGCATTCATGTCCTGATTGTAAAACATCCTCACACAGATGTTTAAAATAGGAACTGCAAACTCATGTTGCCTGTGATTGTATTGGGTATGGACCACGTTGAGGCACCGATGTACCATGGTCTTAGGTTATTAAAGGAGTTTCGCACAAGCTCCAGGGTTTTTGCAGAAGTTTGCCCCCTGTGGTGACAAGTTTAAATGACACCACTGTTGTGCACGTGCATGGGAAAATAGGAAAAGCATCTGCTGCTGTACTGTACTTTTGTTTAGAGGCGTGGTGTCCTCTGAGGTAGGGACGTTATAAATGTTGAGGTTAGCCTGTGTTCTCTTACTAATACATCAGTGGTGGTGGAGACTCAACAAAGTAGCCAGGTGGCCGAGACCACGAATATCGTCACACTGACTCGCACGCCCAGAGCATGTGACTCTATTCTCTCTCTTTTGTGAACTGACTAATGGAGCCTCTCGAGGGAACTGTGGTAAATGGAGATAAACTCATTTTACATGTTGGGGAACCGTAAGGACATGTATGGGAAGAAGAATAATATATTTAAACTTTTAAACTTGTGCAATGCTCCTTTTAAAAAATATAAAGATATTCTAATGTTTCAAATATTCCTCTTTAAGTGATGCCATACAGTTTGTCAAAGGTATCAGTGTTTTCTCTGGTCATATGAAATAGGTTGATGCTCCCGTCACCCACATGTTGCTGCCCTCAGTCAGTCATCTGGCTGAAGATGCCAATTCTATCACAGAATGACAAAGTTATATAAAATATTTCTGGTTGTGACAAACACAAATAATCATACTTTAGATACTAGAAATGTGCCATTCGTTACCTCTGCCATTCGTTTTGAGTGCTAGTTTAGTATCTTTAAAGTTGTGCTCTTCGAAAAGGTTATAAGGATTTGTTTATACAATCATAAGCTGAAGCTAAATGAGCGTGGGAGGGGAGTGGCATTCTTTCATCTTAATTAAAACAGCTTCTGTTTTATAAATGTCAGAGCGATTCATGCAAACACTGCTTTACAAAATGTTAAACTACCTTTTATATGCTGGCAATAAATGGATGCTTTTTGAGGTATTCAATATACTGTCCATCCAGATAGAATTAACAATGCTTCACCTTTCCATATTTTATTATGTTACCCTGCCGTCCCAAAATCCAATAAATTAAGTTTTTCCTTTATGCGCACAACACCCATAAGGACATTGTGGTTTTCTTTTTCTTTGATTTTTGAAAATATCTAATAAAAAAACTAAAATCACATGTAGATAAGTATTCACAGCCGTTGCTCAGTACTTTGTTCATGCACTTTTGGCAGCAAAATACAGCCTCTGGTCTTTTTAGACATGATGCCATAAGCTTGGCATCTTTGCACAGTTTTGCTCATTCCTCTTGCACAACTTCTCGTTCTTCCTTGCGAATGATTGGTTTCTCCTCTCTCCACAAAGCAATACTGGAGCTCTGACACAGGAATTCTTGGTCAGTTCCCTGACTGAGACCATCTTACTCAGTTTAGATGGCCAGTCAGCTCTCGGGAAAAGTCCTGGTGGTTCCAAGCTCCTTCCATTTATGGATGATTGAGGCCGCTGAGCTCATTTAAAGCTTCAAAGCAAAAAAAAAATGTCTGTACCTTCCCCTGATTTGTGCGTTGAGACAGTCCTGTGTCAGAGGTATACAGACAATTTATTTTAACTTCATGCTTGACCTGTGCTCAGACATGACTGCCAACTGTGGGACATTTATATAACTGTTTCACGTTGTCATTATGGGGTGTTGTTAGTTTTGAATGGGGGGGGGGGGGGGGATAATTGAATCCATTTTGGAATAAGGCTGCAACACAAAATGTAGAAAAAAGTGTTGTGCTATCTAGGCTCGGAGTGGCTAATTGGGAGGACCGGGACAACTCTTGGTGGGCTGGTTGGATATTTGGGCTGCAAGGGCTGTTCTCTTTTTTTTGGAGGGAGCCGTTGTTCAGTTATGATGCCGTAGAGTGGATGCTGTCGCTGTACTGCTACCGCTATGCCTGGGCTGCCTCTGCCTCTTTTTCGCTCACCCTGACTTAACGTCAGTGCTCTCGGTCAATGGATTTTGAAAGGTGTAGAAAGAGCAAGGATGGCGCGATGAACAAAACTAGAATTAAAGAGGAAAGCTCGGAAAACAGACGATGTTAGATGTGCAAAGATTATCAGCTTTTTTCAATAAAATGAGCTTGCGGTTTGAAACGTGAAATGAAGACGATTAAAAGGATCATGAAAGATGCTGAGCTTCGCCTGTAAAACACCGTACAAGTTAATTACCAAGTCTGAATTTTGTGATGTTGTGGTGCATAATTTAATGTTATATAGTTTAAGCAATAGAATGATGCAACGCCACATAACGTTTTGACTTGTAGCCCCTCAGAGTCAGAATTAAGATACAGCACCAAGTACCAGCCAGGAGCCCACAAGTCCTGAGTGGGCTGGCAGGATTACTCATTAAGTGAATATTAGAATTAATATAATGAAGAGCATGGTGCTGTTCTGTATGAATAGTGCCCTGAGATGATAGATGATTCATCACTACATTCATAAAACTAACATTAATTTTGTCAGATGGTTTTGTAACAAGGGGTGATTTCATTTGTCCAGAAAATTATGATCATTTTCAAAATAGGACTTAAAATGTATCACAATATATTGTGTTAATGTTGTGATAACAATAAAAGTGATGATAAAACAAAAGACTTCTTGCAGTCTTTTTCAGGTAACTGTGACTGTATGTCAATTATTATCCGATAAGCACTAATAATGTCCCTAGAAATATGTAAAAATGTTAACATATATTAAAACAAAATTCAAAATATGTTTCATCGGGACTTTAGTTAGTGTGATTCACCATACTACACACGGTAACTGCATTTAATTATATTTTTGAATTTACTGATATTTATTGATGCTCTCAATGAACCGACAGTGGAGGAAATAGCAAAAACAACAATTCTGATAATACTGGCTGTTTTCAGGCACCACTAGTTGGATTTGATCATTGTCACAATAAGGAATCTTTCAAGATGACGATAAAACAATACAATAAAGACCCAGCCCTATTTCAAAATGTGATTTATTGTCAGAAGTAGAGCCAGTAGTGATGAAGGGATTGCTGCTGTTAGTCTGGAAGAAACAGGTGAGCTGTTGTAACAGTACGAACAAATAAGGATTAGTTCTAATATAAACTGCTTTCTACACACAAACAATATCAGTGACCCACTATGTATATATTTTTTTATTATTAAAAGTAAAATAGTAAATACACAAAGCCCAAATATGAAAGGGAATAGAATGAAATATCTGCATATTTTTAAAATAATAGGTTGTTATCTTAAATGGGCAGGTTTGAGGCATGAAATTCCAGGGCTGAAAATGAGTCCCACTCCAGCCCTGGTGCAATGAATACTCTCCAGATGCACTGTAGAAAGAAACTTCACAGTTCAGGTGAATTCAGGTATTTTAAAATGAATTAAAAATAATTAGGTAACCATAGCAGAGATGTTGAAAGTGGCGTGATCTGCACTCTTTGTTTGTTCCAGTAAACGATCTTGCTAATAGTCAGCTGTATAAAGTCATGAAATCTTATTTCATTTTGTTTAGTTTTCTTACCCTTTATGACTGAGGCGATAAAAGATGCTTTGCAGTTACCGTTTTATAATTAAGTAGCAATTGAGTGAGTCCTGATGTTCAACTCCATCTATTACATTATCTGTATTATGTTTATAAAGTTCTTGGTGCTTTAGTTCTGGATTAATATATTATGTCAGTGTGCGGCACACTTTGCAGCCTCTCTATCTAGATAAGGGTGAAATAATGAGTTATGACTGATTTTCAGTGTTACCTTGATGCAAAGAAGCTAATTTTATCTAAAACTTATCGAGGTTATTGAAATCCAATATAGAAACTTCTCATAGAGCCGGGGTGTACTCTAAAAATATATATATATGCCGACAATTTATGTGACCTGAAGCCATGTGGGAAAATGGCCAAGCTCAGTTCACTGAGAGCTTGACAAACTGTGCTGCTATTCTCTTTTGCATGCCAAGATGCAACCCTCCCTCACCGCAGCAACCACTGAAGCAGCAGCACTTGGTGTTTAACACATGTGAGTAACACCTCCATGTCAGGTCAGAACAAAACAAGAGGCTCTAGAGGTTTCTTCTGTGAAAGAGACGCATACACGAAAGATTTAACTAATAGCAGTGTCAAACATGACTTGTTTTCAGGTAGTGAAGTGTAGACGTGCACGCTTTGTTCTTTTGAGTATTATTTCCTCAAGTGGTTGGCATTTTGAACAATATGTCATGTCACTCTGAGTAAGAGATGTATTTATGTTCTGAATAACGTACAGTACATTGATCCCATCTAAATGTTACAAGGCTGGTCTGACCAAGCAGTGTTTATGATTTAGACCTGAAACCACCTTTGGTTGTCAGCAGAAGCTGTCAGACTGGTTCACAAGCACACTTCACACATCCCTGACATTAGCATCCTCTTACATCTTTGCACAATGCTATTGCCATGGTGGGGAGAGCCAACATGTGTGTCTGGCACATCAAAGCGTACCTTAAATGCCACAAAAAGCCACAACTATAACAAAGCATATCTAATTTTAATTGTGATGGCAAAAGTTACTCTAAAAGCAACATAAAATTAGTGCACGTAATATTAATATAATATAATTAATACTACAACACAGGCTTAGGCTCTGTCTTTATTAATCCTAATTTAATTTAGGATTAACCAACCATTTTGGGTTAAAGCCGCTAGTTTGTTACTTACCAGTGCGGCTCGTAGAAGGCTGCCCTGACGACGTGCTAGCACCCATGCTAGCTGGCTCCGCCTCATTTAGCCGCGGCTCGGCTAACGTGAAGGAAGTGGGCCCGGTGGCAGTGCTCTCCCTGTGGTCAGGAGGTAAACAAGTGAGCTCATCTTGTCCTCCACAGCTCCTCTCTGACATCGGAAAAAGAAAGTGTCCAGCCACAAATGCAGCATAGCATGCCATTTATCTCAATAAAATGTAAATAACAACATAATATTTATAGTTTTGTATCTTATTTTTAATTGATACTTTTTTTGCATTGTATAATTTCATTTGGAGTGACAAACTTTTCATTTCCTATAATAAAATAAACAAAACAAAAAAAAACCTGCAAGGACCTTGTTAGTTAAATGAAAATTATTTTAAATTTAAAAAATATATATATGTGAGGTGGGGGTGACATTTACATATATTTTATACAATGTATGTAAATGTCTTGGAGTGACAATAGCCCATTATTTGAATATACACTCAGTAGAATTTGTCTGCAAAGGTGCAGAGACAAAAGGAATGACAACCAGGACCAAAATAGTTGTAGAGGTTTATTAACTTGGAACCTGCCAAAAAGGTAAAAACTTTTGAGTTTTCCAAAAATAAATGCAAATATAAGAACAATTCTGATTTGAGGTCTAAACTTTATAGTAGCACTTTTCATATAAGGACTGGTTTCTTGATCCACGCTGTTTTTTTTTGTTTTGTTTTTTTTCTCTGTTTCTTTTGGGTTTATAGCATCTTTTGTGTTTGGTGAGGCTTTTCTTTTCAAAGCTCTAGTTTATTGTTCAAGGCCCTTTCTTAACTAAAGGTCACAGTTGAGGGGTGAAAAAGACTTTAATAATGGCCCATGTGTGGTTCATTAACTCTCTCTCTCTTTGCTCCCACTTCTTCTGAATTTCTCCTCTGGACGCGGTTGAAGGACTCAATCGATTGAGCATGATGGGCCTTTCTGTAAATCACATTAATGTGTAACTCAGCACATTCTGAGTGTCACATTTATCTGCACAGTTTCCAGTCAGTGTAGCTTTAAAAGGCATGGTTTACATTCTGTATAATGGTATTGAAAAAGCAGCTTATCTTTAACTTGCTCTATTGTTCGCCGTGTTGTAAATGGGTTAGTGAGCTGTTTTCTTGCACTCATTCAGTCAGGACGAACTTCTCAGGGATTCTAACTTCATTTTATCAATGAATAAGCAAGATGCATTATTTAAATCAGATTTAATTAAAGGCATGCTTGCCTAATTAAAAAATGTCAAGCAACTCAATTGTAAGATGAGTGATTTATTTAGCTCACTGCTGAATAACACAACTTTTTAAGATATGAAGTGCAAAAGGGATGAGATGAATCTGAGAACTTGCCAAAAACTTGCTTGAGCAAAAAAAAAAAATCCTCATGTAGCAAGCAACCTTTAAGGATATTTTTCTGTTTGTGAAATACTGGATTTATAGATCTATTCAGCATTTGTGGTGACACTTTCTTAAAGGTATATATATTATATAGTTATTATTTAAGAGAGTGTCACCACAAATGCTGAATAGATCAATTTTAAATATGGAGGAAAGTTGATGATGTAGCTGCAAAACTAACACAACACCCTTTTGAAGTTGACCAATGTGAATTCCACATCCTTGGTCCCAGTACACGTGCACTATTCAAGATGAATCAAATGTGACAGATATATACTTCGATGACAAGACTGAGCTTGATGATCCATCGCAAAGGACTGATAGGATTGAATATTTTGTGCCCTTAATACCCACGCTGGATATATATTTATTGGCTAAGATGCTTTGTTTTAATCCTATAGATAAATACAATGGCAACTATGATGTCAGTTGCTAACAATAGCTAATATTCAGAAAATCGTCAAATTAATGTCTATATTATGCTTGTCTTCTTTTTTAGTATTTTTGTAATTTTGTGTTTAGAATCCAAAAAACCTTGTTTGATATAAAATCACAGTCTATATACTTATTTTTATTTGTACCTTTCGTGAAAGCATGTACATCATACACCCTGCCTCAAAACAAAATTTGTTTGCCAGCATAAAACCTAATGACTGATTCTTTAGAACATTTTAGATCTTTGGTGGTTCCCCTGTGGTTGTTGGTCTCGTAGTGTCTAGATGCCAAATTAGATGTCTCTTCTGCCTTGTCTCCCCAGTGATGCTCGAGACTACAACTTAAGAATCAACAAAATTCTTTGATAATGTTTCTCTCTTGAACAAGCTTTTATGTTTTCTTGTCAAAATGTTCTACTCTGACCCCCTTTTCCCCTTCCCTCCAATCCAACTTTGCCATTCCCTTTTTCACACCTCTGCGTTTTATCCATCTCTTGGTGTTGCTCATGGCGAGCAGCCTTCTTTTCCACAATCTTTTAAGCCTGTCACCTTGCTCTGCACTTCATCAGAAGCTGACTGAACTTTAGCTGATTAAAAGAGTCTTTTCTTAGAACTGAAAGTGCCATTTTCAGTCCAACTGTAACTAATGTAGACACTGGCTTAATTCGATCCCTTGCCTCTCGTAACTTATAGCTGCCATGCCACGAAAGTAGTTGATTAGACACAATTTTAACATTTAAATTTTGTGAGCAGTAAATACTTAACTGAGAAATTTCCTAAAATTCGCAAAAAAACTGCAGATACTGTTAATGTAAATCCCTTTGATACAGAAAAAGCTAGGATTTTTGGGTTATTTTCGTTCCAAGAAGAGAGAGCTTGGGGGCACCATGCATGAGCATCTGAAAGATTTTTTTTTTTTAAAGCTGGCTCAGCTAGGTACCGAAATCTGGTGCATGACAGATCCTCTCTCAGCCTCAAAGTTGGCAATGACAAACAAGGGAAACATCCTCAAACTGAATTGTCAGCAGACTTCTCTACACCCCAATTACATCTCTCCATTTTTTACCTAACATTTCCCTCATAGTCTCATCCTAGTTTTCTTTATAGCCCATTGCTTCCCTTGCTCATTGTCTTTCTCTAACAAAACAGTGGAAAGTAAAAGCACAGATGAAGTATGATTGCATCCAGGTTTGTGCTTGGAGATGTATTTCTTACCCTCACTTGTTTCTTGTACCACCTGCCCAACCGCAACCCCTATGCCCTGATAAATGTTAGCAGCAAGTTGGGGGAAAAAAAATGGTTTGGGCTGTGCCCCGAGGTGGGTGGCAAGAGAACAGTGATCCAGGAGAGCTGGATGAGGATGTTAGAGAGTTGAGCTGGTTACATTTCAGCTTCATTTGCCCTGCAGCATAAACATGAGAAGATGCTATAAAAAAAAAGATGCTTTTGCCTGGCAGAGATGCAAGCTCTTGAAAGTTGAGAAAAGTTTGACTTCATATCAATATCAACGTGTTGTCTGTTTAAATGAATTGATTGTAGCAGTGATTACAAAATGCACATAGGCACAAAATGCGTCACATGGGGCAGCTGGTCTCTTTTTATCTTGAAGCAGAAAGAGGAAAAGAAAGCTGCCAACTTGTGCAGAAATGCAGCTCAGAAGTATCTCTACTTACCAGCATCTGGTATCTCCATATGACTGATACGCAGTACGGTCTTATTTATCAATTACACTCGGTGTATTATGATATAGAACAGTGTACCATATTGTCTTTGGAATCTTACCGGTCACTGCCAGCTATTGCAAAGATAAGTTTGTTCAGACATAATTCAGACCTCTTGGCTTTATATGCCATCAAGGTAAATACTTATTATACTGCGGAGGTCTGGGGAATCCCTGCATGGACAAAATAAGAACTGATATCTGATTTCAGAGGAGAGTTGAAAGAAATTGACTGTGCCAAGTTGTTAAAGGTAGGGAAGAGGAAGTGGCCTCGCCCCACTGCCGTTTTTATAGATGGATCAGTAATGTTTTCCTTTTTTGACTCGCATAAAATGCTTCATTGTTATTAGAAAATGGGTTGACCGATGTTTAAACAACAGTTTCCTCTTTCCTCTCTACCTTAGTAAAGAGGAAACTGTTGTTTAAACATCAGTCAGATCAAATTTGGAAGCTTGGGTACGGCTGTTAACCAAAAACTTCCCCCGTTAAAAGCAAATGATTTGCTCAAGCAGCGGCATTTTGATGTTGTCTTTGTGGTCTGTTCAAGTCGGCTTATTGTTAGAAGGCATTGCAGGGTTGCTGTGAGTTCTTGACATTGATTTGCCACGTAAGAGCCCCAAGTAACTGAATTTCAAACTTGGTCTAGTACTTGACATTTCAGCCTCAGTGCTCACCCACTCCTCGTCTCCGTTTCCACTGACCTATTTATCATCTATACTGCTTCTGCTTTACAGCTGAAGCTTGACCACAAAATATTTTATGACAAATTGTAGGAGCAGGTGGAGGAACTCTTACCTCATATTAAGTACCTCCATCCTTATCCATGCTTCACATTCAGATTCGTCTTTATTATGGTTAATTTCTCCTACTCTTTTTTTCAGCATCTTTACTTCCTACTTCTTGTGTCTTTTTCACTTTCCTTTCAACTCGTATTATGAATTTTCCTTTTTTCTTTACATCACCACTCCTTTGCGTTCTTCTAACGTTTTCCGATACATGTCCGTCTTTCCTTTTGTTGAACGTAAGATTGTTCCCTCATCAGTCCTCCCCTCCACATTTTTGCGATCTTGCCCATCCCCTTCTTCCTTACATGCTCCTCTATTAACTTTTTTCACCACCTCACCCCGTCACAGTCTTTTATGTTGTTAAGGAAGTTCCCTTCCTTGCATAACGCCTGCATACTTGGCATGGCTGTCATATCTCAGCTCTTATCAACAGCCACTCTCTGTCTCTTTACAGTCAGCTAGAAAAACGTTTTGAACCAAAAAAAAAAAAAAAAGTTCATTGAAATTATTTAAGGAAGTTGCAGGTCAATTTGCCGGATCATATGTTGCAGCTAGGGTTGTTCTGATATTAAAATTTCCAAACTTATGTGATAGTAAAAAAAATATGTTGGATAACATCTTTGATAAAATATCAGAATGTTTTAAAGGCAAGGGTTCTTTCTAGGAAAGAGCAAAAAATTTAATTTATTAAAAAAATAACACAATTTTAACTTTCTTAATTAGGGTGAAACTGATGAGTAAGGAGAGGCATGGTTATTTGTACGGAACATTTCAGCAACATTCAAAGTGCTTTACATGATGCAAAAATTGCAGTGCAGGGACATAATAAAGGGAACTAAAGAAAAGATAAGTTGGACTACAGACTGAAACAAATGCTTTTTATTTTAGTTAATGGTTAAAATGTACCAGTCAAAGGAAAATATGAAAACAAAAGTTTTTAACCTTTATTTAAAGAAACTCCGGGTTTCAGCATTGTTAAGTTTTTTTTTTAGGTTCCCCGGCTCTTGTCCAAACTTGAAAGGCCTAGCCACAATCAAAACAACGCTGGGACAACTCAACTCAGTTCCAATTTCTTTATATATCTTTTCTTCTGATTTCAGGTAAAGCTCAGCATCATATGAGTGGAATGATAACCTACAAAAATAAAGGGCACATTAGTTAACGTACATTCTCAACCAGCTTTTCAAACTTAATTGTGAATAAAATCAGCAACAAAAAACTGCATATTGCCAGCAGTACATACCACTATAGCCATAAACCCAAACAATTGAGACATGTACTGTCAAACAAACATATAATCTACAGTTGGCTTTACAGCACAAAATATGAATCATGTAAATTTAATTTCATACTCTCCGTTTGAATCCACAAATATGCATATTTTCTCCTACCATTGCCGTCTTTTGCTGTAGCGTCGAGCTGCAGATCTTTATTTGGTGTGCAATCATTGTGTGAAGCCCAGGTGAGCGGAGTTATTTCTGGATCGGAAAGTGGCGATATTAAAACGGAGCGTTGAGTGCTGGCGAGCTGCACACCTGGAAAGCATATCTTGACGAGGTAGTTCAGACTGACGGAAACCCGGGAATTGGCTGTGTGTCCGTGACGCTAATACTTAAGCAGAAAGCATTAGGTTATGTTGTCCGAGTAGTTTTTGACAACCTTAAAAGTAGTCCAACCCAAAGATTTACCCTCGATTAACATATTGAATTACCTAAAAAGTCTTGTAAATATGCTACTTGTGGTTCTCGTATTAAATCGATACTATGCTTAGCTAAATTTTGGTGTTAAGTTTTAAGGTGTCTAATTGATTTATGAAATACTCAAATGTATATGGTCGGTTTCTTTTCAGCATTTTCTGCTTTCCAAACAGTTCAGAAATAAAACAGCTTATCAATATGGTCTATTTAAATGTGTATTTTTAACTCAGTCCAAAGTAAAATTGCGTTATGTTTTAAGACACACAATCTTTGGTCATTGTTCTGTACTTTCCCATCTCCTAAATGTCATATATTTTAGACTTAGAAATTTGTTATTAGACCTATATATAAATACACATGGTTGATGCAGTTAATTAAAATATTTTAGATCCTTTTAAAATTGTGGGTGAATAACAAAAGTCATCATAAAAATCATGTTAAACATGATCACTCAGAGAGAAGGTTATGTCATATTTCTACATTTTTCTCGCCGACTCTGTTTTCTGTCCGTCTAGCCTTGGAAAGAAAATACATGTTTCCTGTTTCCCCCATCCAAGTGGCCCCCCTCCCTGTTCTGCTTATTGATTACACGGTGGAAAGGCAGAGAAAGTGGGCCCGCTGTGTGGGAGCAGTGCCTTTCCTTTGTAGTTTAAACCTGATGGCTGCTGGTCCAGTAAGTCACTCGAGCTGTCACTTATTAAATAAAATGTCCTAATTGGTCTCTGAATAAGCAAACTGAGGTGAACTAAAGCATGATGTTAAGTGGTATAAATGACTGGGATTGCAGCCGTGGAACCCGGAGGCATCTAAGGATTTACATATTCCCTAGTTTAGAAACAGGGAATGCTCAAGTTTTAAACTTGGGAAGTGTCCTTGTGGTTGAATCTTCACTTCAAGACTCTAGACAGATTTCAGCCATGATGAAGGGATAATACAGAGCTGTGGAAAATGTATTCACTTGTGAACTGCATGCTACTATGTCACTTTTTCCAATCTTGGAAAAGATACTGGTGCATTGCAAAATTAGTGTATATCATTTTGAGCAGTGTGCGTTTATGGTGTATAAACAACAGTGTCCTGCTGTGTTATGACCAAGTTATTGTTTATGAAATCACGGTGTTTTCTAATGATCCTCTTCAAATAAAATTTCAGTGCTCTCGGAGTGCCTCCAAAGCAGTCAGATATGTGTTAGCCAAATTAACAAGACACTAAGTCTTGCCATCAGTTTCACTTTCAGTTTCAAGTATCAAGCATCTTGAGGTAAGTAAATGATTTCCGTAGCACAGTTTAAGGTTGATACTAATGAGGTAACAAGCTTGGGTATTCTGTTTTCACCCCAGTACTTATTTATATGTTAAGTTTTTAACTTACATTCAGATAGATGCTGGCTTGAGCATAGATTGTTCTTTGTATAGGTAGCAATATAGTTGATTTTTTTTTTTCTCACATACCCCACCTACACATATTTTCAGTTTATCCTGTGGATTAGTAGGCATGCAGGTACCCTATTAAAATATCATGTTATTTAGTCATGACTGCTCCTAAACTGACCTTGAAGCTGTTATCTTTTATCAGCCATGAGTTATCTCATCACTAAACCAACCATTCTCATATCTGTTCTCTACAGTATGGTTCCATCTCAATCCTGCAGTCTACCTTCTCTTTTTAATCTGTCTTCTTGCTATTTCCAATGATACCATGCACCCCCTTTTCTTACATTCATTGTTTATGAGTCACATTAGCATTAATGGCTTTAAAATCCATTTGTCATGTAGTTTTTTTTTTTTTCCCAGACACACATTTTCCCCGCAAGCTTTTAGAAGTGACTTGTTTGACAGCAAAATTAATATAATTATTTAAAACTATCTGCATTCATAACAGAATAAGGATTCTATATAGTTTTGTAAAAAAAAAGGTTTCTTATACTTAGATTTGCACGCCACACGGACTGTCATTTTGTTATACAAAAAAAATAAAAATTGGACAAGCCCCTGAAAGTTATCAGAACACATCTGCCAGACGTTGCCTCAAATCATTTCCCTGCCTTTCAGATCAGCACAGATGAAAGAAACTCTTGGAAATGGGGAGGATTGGGAGGTTGGAGGGATTGTTGGATATCGCAGGTGTGCGTCTGTTTGTGTGTGTGTGTGTGTTTGTGTTTGTGTGTGAAGGCTGCAAAGATGAATTGATGGTGCCCTGCAATATGGTTTTAATGAAACCTTTCCCCCCTCCACAGACACTTTCATTAAAGCTTCAGGTTTCTGTGGTCGGTCTTGTTCTCACAGCAAATGTGTGGATAAGCTGCTCCTCTCAAAGACTCATCCCTATAAACAGCCTTTAATTGCATTTTCATTGTCTACCATATTTTATCCAACTTGTTTTACTCTTGCTTCCAACTATCTTATATATTTCTCCACTGCACACTCTCCTTCTGCATACATTTTCTAGTCAGCCACAAAAGTAATAAAATATAACAGCCCAAGTCAGCAATTGCTGCTTTCTATGTGATGAGATGATTACGCAGCTTGAACTCCTCTGTTGCTCATTTGTGCTAAACATTTAGCTGTAATACTTCTGAGTTTATGATGACATATGAAATGGGCCTGTATGAAAAGGTACTATAATTATAAAATGGACGGAAGCAAATTTTACAGAAATGTATTAGTATTTGTCGTAGTTCTTAGATATAAAATACAAATCGGAAAATCCTGAGCAGGTATATCAGGTTTCCAAAACACACAAAAAAGGTTTGTTTGAAAGCGTTACCTTGTTGTCTGTACTTATTTAAAGGACCACCAAGTCTCCCAATCAGAACTGTAAACATTATTCCTGGCTTTTGTAATGTTATGCAAATCTCACAACACTCACATTTAATCCTATACTATTAAAGCTCTTTTCTCTCTGTACAGATGCAAATTGACTCACCTCAACATATCGTATCCGTAGAGTGGTGGGCATGGTAGAAGTTATTCTTTTCTGATTAATTTAACAAATAATTATCTCACCACTCTTTGGTTTTGTAAAGAGCATTGGATTTTAAGTCAGATGGTCAACAATTCTTCCAGTATGGAAAAAGGGGATGTGGTGTGGCTCATTACCTTCCTCTGTCCTCATGCATATTGTTAATTTTATATCCTTAATTTCAATACACACAGTGTATGCAAAAGAGTTGCATTATAAATGATGCACATGTGTTAAATATTAACTTCTCAATGCTTGGTCCCATGCTAAATGTGTTTTTAGTTTCACAGTATGTTGATTTGTCTTTTTTCCTGGATGAAATGTTTTACATTTTGTGCTTTTGCTAAAATCAAGGATTTTGCTATTGGGTGCATAGTCATTATAGTGTTTGCTGACATGCAGTGATCTTACACTTTCTTGCTATTTTTCATCGTGGCCAAATGCAAGACATATTTCCTGCAGTAAGGGGTGGAACAGAGATATATTATGATATATATTTTACAGATTGTGTTATTTATTGTCCATCTAACTTGATTGATTAGTAACAAGGCAGGGTGGAGGCATCATGGAGCAGTGTGAATATAAATCACTGTCACTACAATCTGTCATTGTTTCTTTGATATCTATCTTGCATATTTTTTTCATTACTTGGTCATTAGAACTCATTGGGGAGACCATAAAGGACTGCGTAGTTCCATCTAACACAGATGTAAACCAATCATCTAAAAACTAAAATGATTCTAGTCTTTTATAGTAATTGATTCTAAGAAAATTGTTCCAATTTAAACTGTTTTTTTCTTTCGTTCTTTGGGTAGATTTTAAGCCCCCTGGTCTCAAATTCAATTGCATGGAAACGTAAATGTACCAACAAAAACAACAAACAAAAGAAAACATTCCTCCTTACTACAGATTTAAGTGTGAATGAAGATTGTCAACAAACTAATGACCAGACTGAGGAAATGCACCAGCAGATATTCCTCTCTTAGTTACATAAGTACAAGAGACACCAAACTCTAATATGAGAGCAAGGAGAATAATGCATTAAATTCCACAAATGCCACATATATGTTTACGAGCCCACAGAGTGAACAAATGGGTAAGTGGCTTTTATTTACAAACTGCTGACCATAGCAAAATCTCCTGATGTCATGAAATAAGCTAATTTCTATTTGGAACCAAAACAAATTAAAAAAATTGATGACAGTGACATAAAAAAGTTATTTTAAATAATTGTAAAATTATTACTTTGGTACCAAATATTTTATTTTCCAAATATGATTGGAAGATATAATTAATTTTGGCCTTTGTTATTCTTCTTATTATTATTATTCTTAATATTCTTCTTCTCCTTATTATTATTATTAGTAGTAGTAGTAGTAGTAGTGTTGTTGTTGTTGTTGTTGTTATTTTCAAAACAAAGGAGGCACATCTCAAGAAACAAAGGTAGACAACAACATCTCTGTAGCTAAGCTACAATGTTCTGACAGTATTTATGTGGGTGGTCTGGAAGCAGATGTTTATTACAGGGCAGCAGATAAATGTTTTCCTCTGGCTGATTTCCCCAGTTGAATTGTCTGTGTCTTAACAATATGTTTTTGTTTTGTTTTACGTTTACATCTGCTTTTGAGTTGCAGCATATTTTCAATAGTGAGAGGAAATTGATTGATGAAGCAGCAACTTGTTTTTGCTCCTGGGCTTCAGAGAAATAAAGTGGTGGAAATGTTTCAGATGATGCATTAGCATCACCTGTACATATGGGCCCTGCTTTACTCACAACCTCCACAAACTAATAATGCTAGAACCTCTTGAGTTGCAGACTGTTGTCTGCTGATCCATAGATACTCTTAGCTACTGTGCGTATTAATTCTAGGTTTATGTGTTTTTGTTTTTCTTCTATGAATGCCAGACTTCTAACACTTTGACATTTCAAAATCCTTTCCTGGAGCTTTTATAGGGTTACTTTTCAGATTGAGAGCTAATCTCAGTGAACTGTGTGGCCATTAAACATTATGTTAGTGTAATGTTTAATGGATGCACCAATGGCCAAAAACCATTTTATTCTTAAAGAGTAAGTTTGGCACTTTAAAATAAGTTAATGACACATTATCTCACATATATGCACAAATTGGTAGATTGAGTTCTGGTTGAGTGTTTAAAAATGAGAATAAACACTAAAAGGAAATGCATTTCTTTCAAAAAAAAAAAAGAAAAAAAGTGATTTACACCATTATCTTAAACATTTATTTTCTAACACTGGGCAATATTCACATAGGGCCAGGCCACTAAACCTCATTCTGAAGGTTTAACAGTCTTATTACTGACTTTATTACTTCTAAACATCCACGTCCATTGTTTTTATTCCTGTTGCATAATTAAAGTAATGGACTCAAAAACAACAACTAAAAAGATGCAGTAATCATTATTTATGTTTCCCCTGTGTCTCTTGTGAAGTCAGAATAACATCGAGCTGATCCTGGGAGCCCAACTGTACTCTGGTAACCTCAGCCAAGTTCCAGAAATTGCTTTAATGAATTGTGTTTTGGTGTGAATTTTCTGAGCCATCAGAGGGCCTACTGCTGTGTGGACAGGACAGATCCAGAAAGTTGAGACAACAGAGGCCACACACACTGTGTTGCATAATGATCAATCGTGTATGAAATGAAAGAATGATCTGCTCGTGTGTTGTGCTATTTTACTGCTCAAAGATTTGTTCTCCTCAATGTATTATTTTAAGTTGCATTTTTGGCTGAGCAGTTGGTTGGAAGGTAAAGCAGGCCTTTAAAAAATCTGTGTGATTCTCAACATTATTCTGTAGATAGAGAACTTCTAAATTAATTGGCCTCTTTATTAGGCACACGTGTTCAATTGCCTGTTAGCAGCCAATCACCTGGCAGCAAATCAATTTTATTTATATAGTTGAATTCAATCATATCATACAGACTGGTCAAAAAGTTTCCTTAGTATCTAAGGAAACCCAGCAGATTGCATCAAGTCTTGACAAGCAGCATTCCCTCTTCATGAAGAGCGCAGAGCCACAGTGGACAGTCGTCTGCATTGTCGATGGCCTTGCAGCAATCACTCATACTGAGCATGCATGAAGTGACAGTGGAGAGGAAAAGTCCCCTTTAACAGGGACGAAAACCTCCAGTAGAGCCAGGCTCAGTGTGAACGATCATCTGCCTTGACCGACTGGGGGTTAGAGAAGACAGAAGAGACACAAAAACCAAAGAAGCACACATTGATCTAGGAATCCTTTCTATTTTTATATGGTAATAGCAAATGATCTGCCCCCCTGGATGGTGTCACAGCTAACACAATGCCAGACCATGTGTACCTACTATGAAGAAAAAAATTATAGAGAACAAATAGTTAAAAGTTGAAATACCAACAAACGATGCAAATTGGAGAACAGTAGGAGAACTCAGCAGAGTGAGAAAAATAGACCCTGATGTCCTCCAGCAGCCTAAGCCTATAGCAGCATAACTACAGAGAAAGCTCAGGGTAACATGAGCCACTGTAACTATAAGCTTTGTCAAAAAGGATAGTTTTAAGCCTAGACTTACAGACCAAAACTGGGAGTTGGTTCCACAGGAGAGGAGCCTGATAACTAAAGGTTCTGCCTCCAATTCTACTCTTAGAAACTCTAGGAATCACCAGTAGACCTGCAGTCTAAGAGTCAAGTGCTCTGTTAGGAACATACGGGGTAATCAGACCTCTGATATATAATGTAGCTTGATTATTAAGGGCGTTATATGTGAGAAGAATTTTAAATTATATTCTTGATTGAACAGGAAGCCAATGAAGGAAAGCTAAAATAGTAGAAATATCATCCCGCTTGTTGACTTTCATCAAAACTCTTGCTGCATCAGGAAATGTAAAGTCATCCGGGTTTCGATGTCATCGACATGCCTATAGTCAGAGTAAATGATTATATTCATCAGGATTTATGGATACATATAGTGTCATCAGCATAACAGTGGAAATTAATCCCCTGCTGTCTGATCATTTTACCAATTGGAAGCATATATATATATAGTAAAAATAATTGGCCCAATGACTGAACCCTTTCGTTCTCTACAAGTGACCCTAGAGTTTGAAGATGTGTTAACATGAACATACTGGAATCTGTGCTATGATGAGGTCTTAAGCCTGACTGAAGAGAAATTTGCTTTGTTATTGAGGTGCTACACATAGACAAACATAAAGTCGACATAAGTAAATATAGAAATATAGAAAACAGATTAAACAAAATGTATGCAAGTTATATAAGAGTAATAGGAAAGTAGTTAAGAATATCAACTATTTGCCGAGGAAGAACAATGTACAATTTTCAAAATTCAAAATTATATTGTTATACTGTTTCAAAATATAGGTTGGGCTAATTAGTAATTGATATCTAATTACAAGACCCCACCATTCCACTGGGATTTCTGCCTATGCGTGTAGGTGCCATTACATGCCATTTGTGCAGCTCGAATAAAAGACAATGAAAAGTCATATCCTTGCACAGAGCAAAGACCAGCCCACAACAGCAAACGTACAATACAGGTAACATGATACCACAAGCATTGGCGTATACAGTATGTGGCGGAAAGTATAGGAGTGCAGGCTCTGTAATGCTCAGGGTGTTTATAATGTTAACATAAGTGCTTAGCCTACTTTTCAGCAGTATCCTAAATCATAGCTGGCTGGGGGTAACATTATTTAAGTCCTCGTGTGTGTGTGTGTGTGTGTGTGTGTGTGTGTGTGTGTGTGTGTGTGTGTGTGTGTGTGTGTGTGTGTGTTCCGCTCTGTTCAGGAAGGAGATTTCTTGGAGAGGAAATGTGGAACAATACTTCTGGCTTCAGTGCAGCTCGTTCTGGACAGTAAGGCTGTGAGCTGGCAAGCAGTGCTAAAAAATAACTCATGCAGCTGGAAGAATTATTGTGTTCAAGCTTAAAGCTGGTATTTGCAATATTCTCTGGTAACAAATCCTGAGCTGAATGCCCCAATGGTGGCCCCATGAAGCCATGATATCCATGATAACGGTTCAAAAATAAAAGCTTTGCAAGAGACAGTAAACAGCCTTTAGGTCAGGCTGAAATTCTGACCGTTCTGTTGAAACTGGCGTCGTGGAACAAGTCATAATTATAACTTTCTTTGGAGCTTGTATGTGCTCAGGAAATGTAATTGCAGCAAGCTGCCACATTATGAGACACCATGTATAAAATCCTTTGTATCAAAGCAAAGCAAATGTCATTTCCTGGTTTAAGAAGGTGTGGGCAGCATACCCTTAAAAATAAAATGATATCTATCTATCTATCTATCTATCTATCTATCTATCTATCTATCTATCTATCTATCTATCTATCTATCTATCTATCTATCTATCTATCTATCTATCTATCTATCTATCTATCTATCTATCTATCTATCTATCTATCTATCTATAAATGCAGAAATACTTCATTATTCACAAAGGGAAGGTAGATTCTGGTGTAACTTCAACAAGTTTTCAGTACTGCTGATGGCAGCAAGCAGGAAGGATCTCGGTCTGTCTTACAGCAGATCTGGAGAAGCCTCTGACTGAAGACACTCTGTTGTTGTACAACAGTCTGATGAAGAGGATGCTCAGGGTTGTATACTGCGATAGTCTTACTGATGCTTGAAATGTATCCCATAGAAAAGCTTTCCAAGATATTTCAAACTTACTTTCTTAGTTCAAAGACCTAACACACCTGTAGCACAAGGGAAAAGGAGCATTAAATATCACAACCTCATAGCAGACTCGTCATAACATTCAGACAGTACTGCTTTCTGTTACATTGTACTTATATTGTCATACAAGTTTATTACTTGTATAGAAGCCTGACTCACTTGAACTCTTTGCGGTTGGGATTCAGCTTGCGTAGCATCGCCCTCTTCAGCAGTAGAGTTTATAATCTACGCAAACATGTTAATGGAGCACACATAGAAGGAAGCAATAGTTTTTAAATTTCATTTTTTATTAACCCCCATTATCCAGTGAGCTTTGCTTCTCCTTCTTTACAGAAGTGACGTAACTCTCTCACATTGGCCTCTTTTAGGTTGTAGCTTGTCTTGCAAGGGTGTTAAACGAGTGACACGGTTTTGACAGATTTAGCATATTTCAACAATTGAAATTCTGTCATTAAATGCTATTTATCTGGTAGAAAAAGTAACAGCTTAAAGGTGCATAGTCACATTATTTCACATCTTTTTTTTATTTATACATCAGTAGCTCACTCTGGGTGCATACAAAGTTTTTCTGAGATAATCACGTCCTACTGGTGTATTAGTTGTTCTTTTGGTGTTTTATTCTTTGTTTTTGCTCAGTTTGTTAGTAAATAAAGAATTTTTTTGTTTATTTACGATATTAATGGAAGTATGTACTTTGCATGCACAGCAGGGGCTAAAACAACAAAGTGGCTAACGTTATTAGCGTCTCCCAGCGAAACCTTGAATAAAGGTCCAAGAGCCAGTGAAAAAAACGCAAAAAAAATACATGATTCCAAGAGGGAAAAGACTGGAATGTCACCGGGAATACAGTATGACCATTGGCGTTCACTGAAGCAGACGCTAACCCCGCCGATTGCTCAGATGTGACAGCAGAGTTAATTGACGTGAGTAAATGTCCTGATAGGCTCTCAAAGTTACTGTAGATCGGTCTATTTTATTAACAATGGCTGGTCTTCAATCACGCCAAGCTACCGCTTTATTGCGAGGCATTGCAGAGGGTCAGGCTGGGTCCGGCATAATTTACAATTGATTTATAAATTAAACAAATTGGCATTATGATAGATATCGCCAGGTCAGTTTATATTTGTTAATCGAGCCCAAGAGCAAATTATGTTTTGGCTCAAAACACTATCATGATGGAGGCTTGGTGTATATAACCTTATTTTATCATGATCAAACAGTTTTTTTGTCTTTTTATAAGCATATTACATGGCTATATACCTTTTTTAATATAGTGGTCTCAAACTCCAGTCCTTGAGTGTTGGTGTCATGAACCCTTTAGATGAGTCTCTGTGTCAGCTCACCTGACTCAGGTATTATCTCAAGAGATTTCTTTAGAACTTGTCTGTATGCTGGTGAGGCAGTTTAGCCATTTGATTGAGGTGTGCAGGCCAAGGGACACGTCTTAAATTTGCCAGACACCAGCCTTCGAGGATTTGAGTTTTAAATCACTGGCCTAGAGCCAGAAGTCATGCATTGGTCAATGGAGATGAGTTGTGTTGTCAACATAGTTCAGTCACTGTGTCACCCTCACAGCTGTATCTCTTCTTAACATAAGGCATCACCTTTGATTCCAGACCAAATGTCTTTTCAATATCAAAAAGGCATCCAACGCCTCCACTTGGACGCTTGTGCACATAAAGTCCAACGCGTTGTCTAGAGCCTCAACGCTCTGTCTGTCTGTGACTCCCGTGGGGAGGAGCTACCCTGTTCTTATCTCTCTGCTGTACTCTTTGGAAAATTGCGGATGAAATCGAGAGAGTGGTTTAGCTTTATTTACTGCATAATATTATATAACTTGCGCCATGTCCGAATTCGTTTTGAGTTTGGCCAGTTTCACCTTCTACTGCAGGAGCTGCGTGCTGACGAGGGTCGCTTTTAGTGCTGTTTATGTCTCACCCGAGGCCAGTTTGACAACCTGCTGACCGGCATTGTTGCCCGCATCTCCCAGGATACCAAATAGGGGCTCCCCATTTCAGCTGAAGGGTATCTGTCCATCTTTATCAGGTTAGTGGGCATGTCGATATTAACATTTATCAGTTATCCGAAGTAAAAATATTTTTCCTGTGGGAAATTCATGGACAACACCTCCCACCCCCTGCACCAGACTGTAGAGGAGCTGAGCAGCTCCTTTAATGACAGACTTAGACATCCTGTCTTTAAAAAGGAGCGCTACCGCAGGTCGTTAATTCCTTCTGCCATCAGATTATACAATGCTGCACTATAACTGTAATGATAACGTCATTATAACTGTAACTACAACTGTAACTATAACTGTAATAACCAACCTGCAATAACTAATGTGAAATCCTATTTAATACACTGTGCAATAATCCTGAAAGAAGTGACTTCTGCTGCTATTACCACCTGAATATATGTCAATATATATGTATATGTCACCGTGACTGTACATAAGACATCCTCTGCCTTATTTCTATTTTGTATTTTTATTCTTATTTTTCGTATCTACTTCTTTTTTTTATCCACTGTATAAACGAGGACACACTGTATATAGACACCTTGTCCTACTTTGACACCTTCTTCTGATTATTGATTACTGAGCCAATGTGACATGTGAGTTTCTCCAATGTGAGATCAATAAAACCTATCTTATTTTATGTTATCTTAAATCCCCCACTACGTCACATATGAGAGTTACTCTGATTGGTTGACGCCCCGTGGGTCCAGCTGCAAAAGTTCAGATTTTCCAACTCTTGCGTCGACCGCTCTCAAGGCGCTTAATGATAAGTCCAAGTTATTCAAACCCAACCATTTTGTCCAAATTTTATCACAGGTACTCAAAGATCAAAAACGTTTACTTATTTTGGCAAATACATATTAAGCCCATCCAGTTAGATGAAGACACTTAGTCTGCAGTGTTGTCTCTCCTCCTGAGCATACAAGTGATGACAGGGGACAGTTGATCGCGTATGAGCTGTTAAGCCTAAAGTGTTCCCACACAAATGTACTGACTCCACTTTGTTTACTACAGCTACTGCTGCTGCTGTAGCTGCAGGCACTAATCATTTTTACCCCTTAGCCATTTCATTCCTTTGCAGTTTTGGTCGCATTATACTTTACTTTTTCCAGGTACAAATTGATGCAGTCTTCAGGATGTTTTCTACTAAAAAACACATCTGAATTCATCAACTGAAGCGGGAATTAGTTGAGAGACTTGACAAAATAAGAACATTTTTGCATCAAAGATTATTTTAAAAAATCTTTTTGAGCAACGAGTTGTTTTTTTTAACTAGAGCCAAAATCAATATTTATTGATAAGTACATTGTATGTTTTTAGACGTGGCTGTAAATGGTATTATCTAGGGCTGGGCAAGTTAACGCGTTAATTTCGCGTTAATTCATTAGACTATTAACGGCGATATTTATTTTATCGCGCATTAACGCATGTTGCTCACATGCTTTCAGTCAGTGTCAGTCAGCAGGCGCGCTGACTGCAGCACGCTGTCACGGCAGCACTCTCCCGCTCCCCCTCCCCTCTCGTACATGGCTCAGCGGCGCCAGCCAATCAGCATGCAGGCTCAGCCTGGCCCGCCCACTGAGCTCTCACACAAACTTAACACACAAACAGCTGAGAGAGACCGCAGCAGCGAAAAAACATGAGCAGGGGAAGTAGCACCGTTTGGCTTTATTTTAATTCCGTAAATGAAATCAAGCTGTATGTTTTGTAAAAAGCCGGTTAATTTCAGTGGAAACACAACAAATTTATCTAAGCACGTGAAAAAACATGAAAACGTCGAGCCCCAGAAACGGAGAGAGGAGACGAAACTTCTCTCATTGCCCCGACAGACCCACAGACTGACGTCTCTGACTGAGGCGTTTCAGTCCTCCAGGGAACATCCAGGTAGATCAGTGGATGGATGGATGGATGGATGGATGTTACTGGAGCCCACACATAACATGTAATTAAGACCTTGAAAGAACCCAGTACATATATTAAAAAGTGTTATTTAAGATAAGATAACATTAGCTAATCCTTTTTTTATCCCACGACGGGGAAATTTATAGGATTAAAGCAACAGGCAGGTGCACACAACACAGACAAAATTACATAAGGATTGAAATATGTAAGAGGTGGATTAGCGAAAAAACACTGAACATAACATTATTATTATTATTATTATTATTATTATTATTATCATTATTATTATTATTTAATTGTAATAATAAAATAAAAACCACAAAACCCAAAAGCTCAACAGTTTCATGATACATCAAGCTTAGGGACTGGCTAATATACAGCAGGTCAAAAAAGGCCATATTTTGGCTGCAGTGCTTGCTGTTCTCTTATGAAGAAAAGATCAACTAGTGCACTAAATTCAATAGATGGGTTGAAAATATCCAGTATAAAATAAGTGCTACAAATGTTACAACACTTTTGTTCATATGGCAGCAGAACATTAAAATAAAAGTGCTCTTTACACTACTTTTGAATTCATTCTTGGAGTTTGTAAATACAATGCGATTAATCGCGATTAATCAGGGCGATTAATCGCGATTAAATATTTTAATCGTTACCCAGCCCTAGTATTATCATTTTATGACAAAGTGCCTATCGTGTCTAATGTCCAGAGCTTCTGTGGAATCTGATACTTAACACACATACAAAAGAGCGGCCTGTAATCAATTCACACTGAGTATAAATGATGTATATGGTGCAGTGGAGCCTAGGAATGTAAAGTGGTTCGTACCAACTGGAGGATCAGTGATCTGAATCCGAGCTTTGCCGGTTTACGTGTTGAATTTTCAAGTAAGACACTGTCCCCGCCTTGTCTTTGATTCATTCTTGGAAACTTTATGTGCGAAGGAGGGAAAATGCTGTACAGTTTTTGGATCGTATAGTCAGACTTGCTTCACAGTTGTATTTATGAAATTGTTTTGAATGGTCAATTAGATCAAAGCACTAGTTGTATAAGTAATCTATCTTTATGATTTTTATTGTTTATAAAAACATTTCCATTTGGCATTTCTATGTTTTGTCAGTTTCAACAATGCAGTGTGTTGCCTTACAAAACATAAATTATGCAATTAAACACATGTATTGTGCTTTATCAAATAGAAATCATGATTATTATTGGAATTCAACTAAAAATAAATGCATGGATGAGTTTTTCAAGATCCTGCTGAGACTTTAATCCTGGAAATATCTTTCAAGTGACAGAAGGCTGACTTAGTAACTCTCCTGATCGATCCTCCTTCAGTTTTGTTTCTGAAGAAAATTATGACACATCCATGTATTGATTTGTTCTATGCATCTAGCCAATGCTCCAATAGATTGATGGTCACCTGGTGACATTGTAATTTATAGTTGTGTTATAAATATATAGTTATGGAAACTGATCTGGTATTTTGTTATAGTCTGAGCTAAGGGGAACATGTAGATGTTGAATAGGAGGGCCTCGAAGATGAAACCTTGTTGGACGCCACATGTATTTTTTGTATTATCTGATTAAAGTTGCCCACAGACGCATAAAGTTTTTTGTTTTTCAAGTAAGATTTAAACAAGTCAAGTGCTGTGCCAGAAAGACCAGCCCAGTTTTCCAGACGCTCTAATAAAATTGAGTGATCAACAGTGTCAAATGGCACTGTGGTTCTTCCACAGTCTGCATTATTCTGGATGTCATTGAACATCTTGATCAGGGCCGTCTCAGTACTGTGATGAGCATGAAACCATAACAGTAAAACGTCAAAGTGGCTGGTCACTGTTTAAAAACTGCTTTGAATCAAGCACAGTAACCAGCTTTTGGTACCTTTGGCAGTGTAGGCAGGTGGCAAGTCCACAGCATTTCCATTAAGCTTGTCATCATAAGGAATCATAAAGCACTCTAAAATTACCTAGTAGATGGATGTGTTAAATGTGGACTTCAGAAAACATGGTGGACCAAGAATAGCAGTTGACATGACTCCCCAAACCATTACGGACTGTGGAAACTTCACTCTGGACTTTAAGCAACGAGGGTTCTGTGCCTCTTCTTTCTTTCTCCACTTTCTGAGACCTTGATTTCCAAATAAAAGCCAAAGTTTAATATGGTAAGAGGACTTTGGACCATAGAGCAATTGTCCAGTTATTTTTCTTTTTAGCTCCTCATTCTTGAACATACAGTAGTTTTTGCTTGACAATCCTGTCACGACTGTGGTTATCCTACTGCTGGTAAACCTTTTCCTGCCACACTTTTTCCTTCCACTCAACCTTTGATGAATATGTTTGAATACAGCACTGTGAAAACCCAGCTATTTTAGTAATTACCTTTGTGGCATACCCTCCTTGTGGGAATTTGAGGCTCTGAAAATTTTTGCAGGTGTTTTTGACTTAATTAGCTGACTGAGTTTTCATTATTTAACTTTTCCACAACATTCAAATATTCTAAAACACAGTGTTTCTGGTTTTCAATGTCTATAAGCCATAGTCATCAAAATTCCACAATAAAAAGTCTTGAAGTAATTCACTACAATGAATCTTTGAGTTTCACTTTCTGAAACGGGTGACAAAAACATTGAACCCTTTCACGAGTTTCCAATTTTCTTAGTTGTACCTGTAGAGCAGCTTGCCAAATTTATTTTACACTCTCTTAGAAACTCTAAACTACTTTTGACCTGAGTTCCTGCACCATTCTAACATGTGTGAGGTGAAAAGATTATCTAGGTTCCAGATATGGTTTTCCTTTTTCCCTGAACCCTGAAGCAGGAAGGGGGGAAAAAAACAACAGGAAGTGTGATAAAAAGCCTGCAATCATGCTTAACTTGAATGCGCGAAGAGATAACAGGTTTGAACAATTAAGTCTGATTTGCTTCATAACAGCTATCGACACTTATTACTGCTGTTTTTCAAGCTACCACTGGGATGTTTTCTTTGCTCTAATCCGTCGAAAAGAAATTGAAATCTTGTTTTGTAGTTTCTAACCACACTGTCACACAAATGAGCTTTTGGAATGCGCTAAGAGGCTGCAGTTAGATCCTCTGTGCTCTCTGGAGCTAGTCTAATTCGCTGTCTCACCAGAGACTCAGGATAATTAGTCCCAACGAGGGATTACCTTCTGGCCACTGCACATTTCAGATCAGCTAGACAAAATGACTGTACTGTATGGTCATATATATGAAACAAATCTAAAAATCCCTGGCTAATTGGCTGAAAGGTCCCACCTATTTTCTTAGAATCATGTCTTGCTTTGATTTATTGGATATTTCTTCTGTGTAACAGTAGATAACATTTTGTCACGTCTGCATGTAATTGTTTCTTGCTTAGATAAAAGATCCAGGGCTGTATTAACCTTAAAGTTCTGGCATTTAATCACATTCTTTCAGCACTGGTTAAGACTTATCGCAGCTTTCCCTTTGTTATGTGCATTGGTGTTGACTTGCAGGGTCTTCATTGTTAACCTACCCCATTTATAAGAATAAAGTAAATTAGTGTTTCATTTAATAATGATGTTTTAAAAATTTACTTTACTGAGGTGGAAAGTACAGCGAGGAAAATAATTTCTCTGTATTGGTTTCAGTACAAAGTGAGGTATGGTGACAGTGTGATCTTTGCTTTCTAAATCACACGTGTAAAAAATCTATACGCTTTGAACAAAAAGTTCAAAACGTATAGACTGACTTCTCAGCTTGCAGGCAATCGGCTCGGAAAGTTATCCCGAATGTCCCTCCTTTTCTTGAACGGATTCGATGAGAGCAGACCCAGATTGATAATGTGCAGAACATACAGTGCTACACACATTATCAACCTGCTGGCCAGGTTAAAATGTGTTAATGTCATTTTAGAATAAGCTCATTTAGAGATGTCGATAAAGCAATTGTTTCTAAAATGTGTGCACATGAGTAGAACCACATATGAGTTCTAAACATTTATAACTGTATGCTGTTTGTCTTCCTTTCACATAAGTCATGAACTTTTTGCCAATACAGATGTTGCAAGACATTAGATGGATTGGTTCCTTATACTTTTAGGAATAACTGGGAGAATGATGAAGCACTGGTTACATTTCAGCTATAGGCCCTGTGCTTATGACAATGTTTTTCAGTTACTACAGAAAAGATTTGTTGTGTTTTTACTTTGTGTACTTCACAAAGGCTTGTGTTTTCTCTGAAACCAACATGATTAAAAAAATACAAAGGTCCATACTAAAGCAATTCAAATGCACCTTGGTCTCGATTGTCAGGTACATAGGGAAAACAATGGGGATTTGTAATTTAAAGTCACCTAAAGTGTATTTGGTGGTGGTCAATGGTAAGCAAGAAGTGTTTATATGCATGCATATGTTGTTGAGTTTACTGGTGATGTAGTAGGGAAATTACACAATTCCTAGCATTTCTAGTGTATTTTGGGCAGAGATCACAATGAAAACGTTACATTACCAGAAACTGAAAAACAATCCTGTTTTAAATGGATCTTTGTTGTGTGCACAAGGCGTTAGTTACACAAGCCTCTTCCTTTACAGAAACTCTTGCCACAGGTGATTGTACACTTCAAAGCTGTCCATGGTAGGACTTATGAATATTTTACTATGGGTTACTGTGTCAAGCTTCGCGAATGTGCTTGATGTCTTCAAATTTAAACGACCCCAAGGAGTTCCTAGTGAATGTGCTGCCGGACAAATAAAAAGGGACAACCAGCTGTGAGGGAAGCAATAAAATAACCAAGACCATTGTACTGTTTCTGTTGTGCTGGACAAGATACATCACCATGTTAATATCTGGATTTACCTTCTTTTTTTAATGTAGTGCTCACCATGTTTCTTTCTTCTAAAACAAGTAGAAAATTACTGTCAGTGTTTGACAATGCTTGACACGATAAAATGTTATAAAATGCAAAATTATCAGTAATGCTCCATTGTACAAATCTAAAGTTTCAAAATAAATAGAACAAGCTGAGCTGCCTGAAATTTTACCTAAAACTGTTCTTCTGGTTAAGAATGAGCTATCTCTGTGTCTTAGAGATAAGGAGTATATTTTGAGGACAGTTATGTCTACATTTTCAACAGAAAATACATTTGAGAGAAGTGTAGAGGAAACTACACTGCTCAAAATAGTTTAAAGGTATATAGCCACACTATATGCTTTAAAAAAAAAAGACCAAAAACTTGTTTTGATAATGACAAAATAAGGTTATATACACCAAGCCTCCATCCTAAAACATTTGATTGTCCTTTTAGTGTCTCCTAGCACAGTCTCAAGAGCATAGAGGAGATTGAAGTCCCTTATCCTCAGCAGGACCGCCGTCTGCTTCTTTGTGCAAGTGGGGACCGGGACGAGTACTGCCGGAGCCGTAAGAAGTGACCTTCAATGGGCCACTGGTGTAAATGTTTCTAACCAAACCATTAGAAACAGACTTCATGAGTCTGACCTGAGGGCCTGATGTCCTCTAGTAGGCCCTGTGCTCAGTGCCTGGGATCGTGAAGCTACTATCATTTGCCTGAAAACACTGAAATTGGCAGGTTAGACACCGGTGCCTTGTTCTTTTTACAGATGAAAACAGGTGCACTCTGAGCTCATGTGGCAGACAGGAAAGGGTCTGACGAAAGCTGCGGTGAACATTATGCTTCTTGCAACTTTGTTCAGTGTTGAGCTGCGCCAGACACATACGTATTGCACAAGCATATGTGAGATTTAAACGTGCACAGCATTCTTACTACGTGCTTATATCGGTGACTGCACTCTTAGGTTGGTGGCACAAATATAACGCCATAGCATAGAAGTATAGTTATGTTGGGAACGGATCTATAAACGGATCCTGCACCTTCCTTTGATTGACCAATGGTAGAGGAGCTGACCTAATGAGGGACACATCACCTTACTTGCGTAACGAGGCAGAAATGCACAAGGAAATGGCGAAATGGAAGACTTAAAAATGTTAAAAGAACAAAAAGCAAGTGGGAAAAAAGAATGTAAGAAATTCAAAGTGGAAATAAGAGACATAAATGGATCTGTGAAAGAAAAACATGAGGAAACTGTCAAATTAAAATCAAATGCTTAAATAAATGCTGAAAATAAAAAGTGATAAAAAATATCAAGGTAAATAAAATACATAAAATAAAACACAATAAATAATAAAACACATATTAATAAATCTAAAATTATGTCACTTTTCTTTTTATTAATTGGTAAATCTTCAGTCTTTTGGTTTATTTATTAGACCATTTATATATTTCTGATTTTATTTTTAGCTATGATACTTTTGGTTTTACATAAATGACTACCTCCAAATGTTGTAATCAATATTCCAGGCACCTTGGGACTTAATCCTAAATGTCATATATTCTGAGTTTTTATTTTTTATTTTTATTTTTTTACTTAGCCCTTCAGACTCAATTGTTGTGAAAGCACATAATAAATCAAAAAAATTTTTTTTCATTGCTGTAAGTGTCAGGGCATCTTTGACAGGTTAAAAAAAGATTGAGAGGCAAGATTGATGCGAGCAGAACCAACAGAAATCCAGGAAGTAGCAATGTCAGGCCCACCTATGCGCCTCTCAGTGTAGCAGCTCCTGTAACATCCTTCTTGCTCCCCTGTGCTAAATTGCAGTAACACCAATGAACTCAAACATTGATCATGTGCTAATAAGGGAAATGGGATGTGGCTACAGCCCCACATTCCTGTACTGATGATGAATTGGATGACACACTGAACTGATTGCTGGGATTATTCACATAAATATTCACCCATGCTCAACAAAATATTTTATCCAATGGCATCCACTGAAAAATATTATTTATGGCTAGTTATGGTTTATGTTCATGATGTGGCTGTGATTATTTTTCACATAATCAGAACTGGTTATTTTCCTCATCTTGTAAAAATATACTTTGCCTTTAAAACTGTGGTTCTATGTTAGTTTTGGCCAATCCTGGTTTCAAAATCACTGACTCTTGTGTAGGTAGCAACATATTCAGAGATTATAGTTCAAGTCCCCACTGCATCAGTTATGAGACAGCTGGTATGAGCTCATACAATATACATGTTTTGACATAAAGCTATATTTTATTTATCTTCCCTTCTCTGCTCCCCACGCAACATATGAAGTAGCGTGAAATGTGCGGCGTTACATTTTAAAGTACGTTTAGATGTGAGCAGTGATATCTCTGCTGATCATTACATTAAAATTAAAGTGAAAGAATCTTAAACTGCAGTTGATGTGTAAAATCACCACCGTTGTTAGGGTTGTGATGAGCGTGTCAGAGTTGAGACTTTTTTTTTTACTGTTTTTAAATGATAACCTAGAAAGAAAACACAAATTAAAGTTGTGACTTTAAGCTCATAAAGCATGCATTGTGTCATGAAAGAACTCATTGCCTCATTACCATGAAATACTTCAAAAAGGCCTCAATCAGGATGGGCCAAACGTTTGAAAAATCCTTCTGAAGAAAAAGAAAAGATTAGGTCAGTATTTACACTGGGTGGATGGTTTTGCCTCAGGGTGCTCCAAAGGTCATAGAACCTCCAAGTGTGAAGTTCTAATAAATGCTAAAGTTTAATTTAGCTGGGCATTTGTGGAGATACGGAGGGGCATTCTCATTGCTTCAGTAAATTAAATCCTCCTTAGCAAAGGTTTTTTTTTTTTCTTATTAGAAAGAGCACCTTGATCATGTTGTTGTGGCAATCTCAGCCATGTGACAGAAGTGATGTCAGATGCAATTAAAGCCACCGTGTATAGATTGGTCATCATGAAGCTCCCTCTCTTTAGGCTGTAAGCAAAGAAAGTGCTGGCTACATGTTCTGTAATAGATCACTGTGTTTCTGTACTCTCTGGAATTAGTCTTCCTATTTTGTGAACTAATTGGGGAAAAATGTAAAATATTTTTTCCTGGCAAAGAAGGGAAGTCATTTTCTTCCCTTTTCAATCACCAATTGTGTGCAGGCTGCAGGCATTCTTTACCTCATATTGTAGCCAAAAATATTTCAAAACAAAGATTACATAATTCCTAAGTTTGTAGTTTTGTTGTTGTTTTTACTTTAAGTCCCAAATTTCATAATGGATGGATAAGCATAATTACAGCAGATGGCATAATAAACAGCAGTCTCCACATGTATTCCCCCTAGAGATTACAGACGTTAAGGTTTCCGAAAGATTGCCAACGCTTCCTAATCCAGCATTAAACAGATAACAGAAGTGTCCAAACCTTTATTGTCAAGTCAAAAATACTTGTGGGCCAAAAAGAAAAAGTCATCAGTATTATCAGCTCGATTGGGTAGCTCAGACCAACAGCCATTACCCCATTGTTGGGCAATGATGGGGTAATGGCTGTCTGTCCATAGGTGCTTGGGAGGTTTACTACTAAACTGTTGCAGATATGTTCTTTTTATGTTTGTCTCAAACACATAGGCCTCTATTATTTTGACAATCCTACTATATATCTTCTTTGGTAGGTATATAGTGAAGGCTCGCCATATGTATATTATATATAATACGGGGGGGACCCTGGTATTAATACACCACAGCATGCTGAAGACCAGCAAACTGTTAAAATTCCTCCCTTTTTTGTAGAGAGGTACTCATAGTGCCTGATGATCGGTAAAACGGTCTCTGCCATTATTAACAGCTTGTTTCTAGTAACTCTTTTAAATCAGGTATATTAACCAATAGTAGATTCAGCTTATTACATGGAGTCCATGTCACGTTTTGTTCTTTGGAAGTCATTTAAATTAATTTCTGAGATGTCAACAATCACACCATTTTCTTCTTCTGTTCTGATTGATATACCCTTTCTATGAAGGGAAGCACACCAGACTTTATCTCTGCACTATAGAGTAATGCCGCCGGATAATGTTTCAAGTGCGTTTCATCACCACAACAAATAAAATGCATTTTTTCTTTTAGCTTTTTTTTCCCTTCGATCCTTTTGTTGAATTATTCTGATCCTCTCATGTTTCTGAATTCATTTCTCATTTTTGCCAAAAGTTGTCTTCCTTCCTCTATATCATCTCAACATGAGACTAAATGAAATCCAACTGGAAGAGTTTTGCTCGGCTGGGTAATCAGGATCCCTGGTCGAGTGCTAAGCTGATAAAACAGCAGGACGCTCACAGCCTCATTATTAGGATTGATCTTTCTAGCAGGTTTCGGATAGAAGACGGTGCCGCGACCTGCCGCAGCCCTGTGACTAACATCTTCCCCGCCAATGCTGGCATTTTCACTTTAGCCGCAAATGTAAAAAAAAAAAAAAACTCACCTCAGTTAAGTGGCTTGTAAGTGCTTTGAACAATGTAATTATTACTTGTCGGCTGGAGACCTCCTTCTCTCTCTTAACTCTTGTTAATAATAAAGTGAAGTCTTCTACTTTTCCTTGAGTTTTTTTTTTTTCTCACTAAAACTTAACTATTTATTTGTATTCTTTCACCAAACTCCATCTATAGTAGACCGGAATTTCACCAGCAACCACATTGATTTGAATGATGAAACGTTCTTAGAAATATTGATAGTTGCAGGACTACTTTTTATGTCTTCAGCTGTTAAATACTTTTTATTTCCTGTCATTATCCCATCTCGTCAATTGCCCATCTCGTCATTTAGAAGACTCATTGCCATAAAACCAGACTGAAAACCATTTAGACTCTTATTAATACCCATTCCTCACTAATGACTCTCTTTGTCTAAGTGCTAAATGCTAATATGTTTTGAACTTTACCTTGGACTGTTAGCTAATGACAAAGTTGTCCATAGCTAGTTCAATTTCCTGACCGCTGGCTCATCGCCAAAACTTTCTGTCGGCCCAAGTCCATCCATCAGAACAAGAAAAGCCGAGGAGTTGAATCAGAATTAATGTGCTTTTTATTATGGGATGGCCATAATGATCTGCACAGGTTGGCTTGTTAACTCAGTTCATCTATCACCCGCTCTGCTGAAACCGAGGCCCAGTGTGTCAGGGAAGCAGCTCTGCATATCATAGACGGCTAATGAGCAAGATAACTGCTGGGCACTAATGGGAATGTTAAGGTGCGCAAGTTGAGGAGGTCAGCCAGCATTAATGTTTTTTTCTTCATTTACTAATCAGCTATAACTGTAAAAGCACACATGACTACAGGAAATAAAAAATACTGCCAAATTGGGCTGATTTCCAGTTTTTGGAAAGCTTTTACCCACCAATACTAGTTCTTGCAGATTCAGATTTCTTTTTAAGAACTACAATAAAATAACATATATTAACAGCTAGCTTCCTGCTCTGCGCAGCCTTTAATTATTTCTATTGCGGGATGTGACATCACAGTGTCTGTGAGAGAGCAGCGCGTATTCTACTAGCAATTGTTGGACTTGGTTTGATTATTGCATTTATCTTGCATCGGCTGCAATACCTCTCAACTGTGTGCGGTACGTTTTTATTTCTTGCAGTCAGTGGTTCAGCCCTTATTTCCTGCACCGAGCGTCATGACAACACACAAGCATCTAAAGAGAGAGCAGGATGACCTTACACCAGCAGTGGTACACTCATGTACAGCAGTGGTAAAATATGTGGTAGTTTGAGTAAAATATATCTCTTTTAAAGCCAAATGTCTGTAGTTTACTAGCTGCTGTCACTCACTGACAGAGCACATTGATTATGGAGAAATTAAATATAAAATCAGCTAAAATATTGATGCTGGCTGCTTTGCCTTGAGGCTAGCTTCACTATACAAGCATTCATCTGGGCTATTTGCAGTATTGTAGGATCAGATTTCGTCATGCTTATATATCCTGTTAGATGGCTGTTTATAGATCAGCATGCCAAGCATTTTCATATCTCATCTGAGGCTTTCTGTTTGGATCATGGGTAGTAAATTTTTATCCCCAAGGAGCGTTTTGAGAAGATGGTTTTGGCATTAATTATTTTCTTGGTACATATTGTACAGTTTGATTTAGTGTTTTGCTCGTGAAAGCTTTCAGCAGCATTCTCGCAACTCTATCACAAAGCAGTGCTAGACCCAATTTGGTCAGAGGAATGCAAACTACTTGTAAACTCAGGCTGGGCAGATTACCTCCAAGCGAGGCACGGGCCCTCTTATGTTTAGCCACTCAAATGTCATTCATCTCAAACGTCTTATATCACCACTTCCCTCTGAGACAGTGATGCGTAAAGGTGAAGGTCGATAGGTAAAACTTCTGTGGGGCATCTAAGCGGAGCGGAGCGAGGTCTGACACCTACAAGGAAAAACAAAAAGAATTTCTGTCAGAGCTGGTTGTCAGTTCGGCAGATGAAAAAAACTCCCAGGTGCAAACAAGATGCGCATTCTTTTCAAAGACAGAAGTTTTACCCCAAGGAGGTCTACCACCGCCTCACATTTTTTTTTAAATTCCACTAAGCTCCTTCTCTCCAGTCATGCAGATGTTGATGGCATTGGAAGGCTGGGGGAGGTCCTGTAGTCACAGCTTGGCCAGCAGTGGTAATGGTGACAGAAAAAGTCCATCAAGACTGGTTTAGTTACCATAGTTACCAAGCAAAATCTCTGCAGGCAACAGCTGGAGTCGTAGGAGGACAGGAAAGGTGTAAGTAAACTGCAAAGATGAAGACACAGCAGCTTTGGATATCTGATGTGAAACATATGCAGATAAAATTAATTTCACACTCAGAAAAGTGTTTGCATTTGGACTTAAGATTAGGGGATCATGCATACACTTTCAGTGGTTTTGCAATGTTGTGTTCAACACAGTTTACTTAGACATCATTGCCTCCTCATGAAGGCTCTGTAACAGCATCTACGGGAAATGCAGAAAACTATTGAATCCAGTGTAAAAAGTAGATAATATTGTCTGTAATTTGTAAAATGATGGCCCTTTCTAAATACAGTGTGCATGAAAAAAAAAATACTGGAGTCTTATGAGAAAACCCATGACAGGTTGACTAATGCCTCCTAATGAGTTCAGGAGGTATTATTCCACCTGTCATAGGGTGAAAATTGGCTTAGGGTGGTGGTAGGTGTCACTAAGGCAGTCCACCATGTGGGCCCTAGTTTTTTTTCTCCAATAAAAAAAAAAAAAAAAATTAACAGGAAATTTGAAATCTATCTATAACAGGGATCTTCAACGCCAGTCCTCGAGGTCCGCTGTCCTGGACCCTTTAATGTCTCTTCTTCAACACACCCAAGTCAACTAATCAGGTCATCAGCTTGACTCTGGAGATTTTCACTGCATACTGAGGAGGTAATTCAGCCATTTGATTCAGGTGTGTTGGACCAGTGACATATCTAAAGGTTCCAGGACACTGGACTTTGAGAACCGGGATTGAGGACCCCTGCTGTATTATGGCTGGGATCACGAGGAGGCCCCACTCACTGCCAGACTTCTGAAAGTTAACCTTTTCAGATGTTTTTTTTGTGCATTTTATGTGGTTGTAAGCCAGTCTTTTGTTGGAGTTCATTAAAGAATGAGATCTAACCAGATCCTATGTCACTGTTACAGGTGTACAAAAAAAGTATTTAAAATCAAAAAACAAACGCCACTTAGCCTGCTGCGGGTAGGCAAGTAAAGCCGCTCACCAGACCTATAATACAGTAGGGGAATCTCCAACAGATGTGGTACCACCAATTCAAAGTCTCTGACCCTTAACGTAAAGTGGAACTTAAGGTGCGATCACACCAAACACGAACAAGGTGAATTCTTTGCTTTGATTTCCCGCCATTTCGACACTGACTCACAAAAAAGGTGCACGGACAAGTCTGCGAAATTTCACTCAGCTCACTTCACAACGTCATCAAATAGGAGTGTCTAGCCGCTTGCCAGTTTCTCTTGTCTTTTTAACTCACTATGTTGAGCCTCAGTTTTACCAAGCGAGTCACGGTGCTTCTATGTAATGTGGAAATCTGAACAACGGCGTTGATGCCACTGAGTCCACCAGAGATTCACACAGTTTGGCACCACCTGCTCTAGGACCTGCGTCTGGATGGTCGCCACCAGCAGCACTTCTGTTGTCTGGGACACAAACTACGGACACTCTATCCCCACTGCAGACTCATGTACACTTTTGGTAAATACACAACAAGCTGGGCAATAAGGTGTGGATTCCTACTGCAGGTTTTCATTTAATGTAAAGTTTTAAAAAATCCACCAAAGAAAGAAAATGCTAATTCTAGTCTGCACGTTTTTGGGTCAATGGCATCACATCAGGAACAGCTTTTGACAGATTTCAATATAGATTCGGAAGCAATCGATTTGCATTTTAGTTGCTTTAGTTGCATAGCGTTCTACCTTACCTTTCTGAGCCAGAGATTGAATCGAGTACAAATCTGTTTTTATCCCTGTTTCCATTTAGTTGGATTCCGTGTACATTTTCCACTTTCCACAAATTCATGAATTGCAAAATTGTACTTGTTATTGTTGTGACTTGCAAGTATTTTTAATAGGATGCACTACCATTTATAGAATGCAGTTGTCCTACTTATATTAATATTTAGTTTCCAGTTAACGCATACAAACGTGTTTGAGTTAATTTTTTTGTATTAATTGCAAATTAAATGTTGACATAAATTAGACAACTGCCCTGGTTCCCTTTTTTAAGTTTGCATCATCCTGATCAGATGTTGTTTTATTATCTTTAGAGCAGGTAGGTTATAAATAATCAGTGAATATCATTGATAATGGAATCTGTCTATTTCAGTCTGTCCAGGCCCTCTCATCCCTGCATTTTATCTTTGATACATTTTCCTGAGATCCATATACTATTCTTCTCACATATGGTTCAGGTGTGTTCTGCAGCCATACAAAATGTAAGTTAACACCTTTGAAAAAAGAATGTGATTAAAGGTGTGAATAAGGTGAAAAAAATACCCACAAGGAAAGCAGCTGTAAATGTATGTAGATAAAATAACTCTGATCAGCTGGTTACCTTGTGCCCTAGTTGATGCAATCAGAGACAGGTGCTTATGGAGGATAGTTTCTGTCTTAAATAATTCAATTAAATTGTATTTATATAGCACCAACTCACAACACGTCATCTCAAGGCACTTTACAAAGTCAAATTCAATCAAATCATACAGACAGATTGGTCATAAAGTTTCCTATTTAGGAAAACCCAGCAGATTGTGTCAAGTCTTGACAAGCACCATTCACTCCTCCTGAAAGAAAGTAGAGCCACAGTAGACAGTTGTCTGCATTGTCGATGGCTTTGCAGCAATCCGTCATACCGAGCATGCATGAAGCGGCAGTGGAGAGGAAAACTCCCCTTTAACAGGAAGGAAGACCTTCTTCAGAACCAGGCTCAGTGTGAACGGTCATCTGCCTCGACCAACAGGGGGTTGCAGGGGAAAGAGGAGCAACAAAAAGAAGCTCATAAAAAGATTTACAACAAAATAGCAATACAACTGGAATATCTGACCATAACATGTTTCTGCAAGAGACAAACTATATATGTTACATGTTTGATTAATTTTATAAACAATTTATGCTTGAATTTTTATGTAGGACTCTTCAGCTTCAGCATATAAACACTTATTTCATGTTCTATTTGTACAAATATTTGAAAAATACTAGTTTACATAGACATTTTAATGTCAAAGACAACAATTCAATCAGATAGATCTTTCCCTTTGGAATCTACCAAACCTGTCATTTCGATAAGTGTTCGTGTTAAGAGAATAAAGTAATGCCTTTGATTAATGCTGATCTCCAGCCACAGTGCATCAACCCCTTGTCTGTGCAGAACCTGTCTGCTTTGATACCATTTCTTCTGTTGATGTGGAGTCTTAGAAAGGCTCCTAAATTACCTTAACTTGGCCTCACAAAGCAAAGACTTCATCACTGCAATAGTATGTGTCGTGCACTTCTTATCAGTTTAAGAGAGCTGTCTGAGCATGGTTGTAAACACAGCCACTCAATGTATGAAAGAGAGAATGTTTGTTAAACGCAGGGCTGAGTTCCAGTCTAACTTTGGCTGTGTCTCAGAGTGCTTGGTGACAGAAATGAAGTGTGCAGAGTAGATGTGTCTAATAGCTGCCTAGTCATATCAGCATTAAGTTAAGTGTGGATGGGGAATTGGATAGTTGCATGGCTTCAAGCAGTACTGAGTGCATGCATGGGGTGTACAAAAATGTTTTGTGTTTTCGGCGATGTAAATTATTTTTTCTGATCTCCATATTGAATTGCCTGGTTGGGAGGTTAGAGGAAGATGTAGAAACTAAGACTTGGATTCAAAAAGACAGGAAAAACATTGACTACCTGGATGTTGTAAGATTTGAATGTCCTGACAAATACCCCGTCACACCTTATCAGGTTGTGACTGAAAATAGAAAATGAATGCTTCCATATTTTACTCATTAATTGTAGCAAACAAAAATTTCTTATCACACAAACCAGTGTTGCTCCCAACCTTTTTGAAAAGTTTGAAAAACTCTGTTACATTAGTGTAGCAGCACTGACAGTATGTACATTGCTCCTATCTCTAGTAGTTGTAAAGAAAGAGGCAAAAAGTGAGATTCAGTTTACTGGCCTAAACACACTCCAATCCTCATCCACGGTCGACTTAAAGAAGATCCTAGAACTTGAGGGACAGAGGGGAATGAAAGCGGGAACAAAATTGTCAAATCCATGCCCTTCGGCCTGAGGGGTGTGGATTGATTAGAGTTTTTACAGCCGTGCAGCTCCCACAGAAAACAATTTTTTTAACCTCCTTTTTGTTAATACATGATGTATTTACTACTTTCAGGATGGAAGGATCATTTTACCTAGTATCACAACAAGTGTTTCTGAACAGGATTACCAGCTATAGCTTTAAGGGACTATATTTCACTTCTGGTCTGTAAATGCCTTGGGACTCCTGGGAATGAGAGTATCGCTGACGAAAAGGACATCAAAGATTCCCTGATACAACTGATTCCAAAGCAATCTTATCCCGAACAAGTGGAAGATGGGTGGATGATTGGAGTTATGAACTTGTTTAATAGAAATAAAAACCCCTTTCAGATTTATTTGGCATAAAAACACACTTTAATTTTTAAAATTTGACAATATTAAACAGTTTGCCTGACATAATATGGTCATTAGAAGCAATTTAAATGTGACCCAAGAAAAGTTTTAAAATACTTCAATCTGACTAATAGACTCCTTATTAGTCCAGCTTAGTTTATTTGCTGTCATGATGACGAATGACAAACATAAGATATTCAGAATATGCTTCTTTTCTGCATGAAAACAATGACCGTGA
Source organism: Fundulus heteroclitus (assembly GCF_011125445.2). Lineage (NCBI taxonomy): Eukaryota > Metazoa > Chordata > Actinopteri > Cyprinodontiformes > Fundulidae > Fundulus > Fundulus heteroclitus. The sequence goes on from NC_046369.1 coordinate 12,409,708, forward strand.
ACATTTAGAATATATAAATATACATTTATAAAGCCAATGTTTTAGCGGTAGAAAAGGTTCGGTCAGCAAGATTGTGTGGCTGAAGATGCTTTTTGCAGTATGACTTTGACCCTGTGTACGAGATCTGAAAGGGAGCTAAACCCACACAAGTGTGGCGTTTTTTTCTTGTGAGTTCAGGAGATCTAATGAAGGTGTGTGCTAAGTCCTTACTTTTCTTTGCATTGCCAATTACTTTGTTTTCCATTTATACAGTAAAGTTAAAACACATACCAAGACCACAGGAAGGTAAGAATAAAGGTTTTCGTTTAGTTTCTCTTAATTGCTTCTTCGTGGCTAGCTGAGTGTGGAGAGGCCAGGTTGTCGGCCCATTTGATAATAACCTACAAATTTACCAGGGTTTGAAATTGTTTTTGGTCTGCACCGACAAAACATTAGAACTAAATATCTTCTTTGTTCTGTTTCTTAGGTGTTTATCTTTATTCTCTAGTGCAACATAAAATGTATATTTGCCCGGCGACGGCCGATCTGATTCCACGCAGTCAAACTCAGTGGCATAACAAAAAGAACAGGTAAATAAAGTGTGTTCGTTCCCGTGCAGATAAAGTTGTTGTTTGCATGGATGTCAACCGTTTGATTGGAGAAAAAAGGAAAGCTGTAAACAAATGTGCAAATTTACATTCACGTCTCAGCTGCTCCCCTGTAGACTCACTTAACGCCACGGTAAGCTGGCGCACATATGCGGTTTGTGTTTGCTGACGTCACCAGATGTGGGAGAATTCATTTGGAATTAGATTAAATGGGACAAAAACCCTCTGGAGTTGTTGAAACTTGGATTACTCTACTCTCTGTGTAGCCACAGAATAATCAGTTTGCAGCACTGAAGGAATATTTAATTGGCACAAAGGCGCTTTGATAGAACTCTCTTGATCACAGCCAGCTTTCTCAGGGGAAACTTTGACAGGGTGAATTTACGATGCCCTTTGCAAGTGGAAATATCTGCATGTAGTACTCAATATCTGATTGTGGGGAAAAAGATAACCGGAATAGTTTATTGGTGATGATTTATCTGACGAAAGCAGAGACTGCGCAGCGATTTTTATCCAACAAAGGGATTTTTTTTTTCTTCTTTTCCAAGCTGAACTTCTTCTGATCTTGTTGGTTCAACTTTCATTTCCCTGTTTTTGTATAAAAAGGTTTTTTCTAGGCCTGACTCTTAGTCCTAGTAGAAGTGGTCACATAGGATCACTATCACAAATGCAATATTCCCCATTTCATATCTAATATTACCTGTCTGAGTAGAGGAAGGGGAGCTGACAGAAAAAGAGGATGCCACATTTCTTTTTTCTTCTTTGACAAGCTTTTCCAATCTTCCCCTCTCCATCTTGTGCCAGATTGAGTGTGGAGCACCGTTTGCCATTTAGAAACGGAAACACCAGATGAATTTTAGCTTTATAGACTCTTCTCCCGTGCTTTTTCTTTTCTCCTGTCGATTACCACTGTTGAGTGCCACACTGTTTGAATTCAATCTTCAACAAAGCCACCCACTGTACCTTTGTTGATCCATTTCCAGCAGTTCCCTAATTTTGTTTTCATTCCAATTTCATACTCTTAACTTATAGAGTAGGAGTACAAAGGGGGCTATTTGTTTGCAGTGTTTGTGAAAATGGTCTGTCTTGTCTAAGAGGAGACAGAAAATGTAGATTATTGCTTCACTGATGTGTCTATTAGATGATAGAGGGTAAAAACGGGGCCTGCTGAATTTTACAAAAAAATAAACCACATGAAAACAGGGAATAAGTAAAGGCTGGAGAATAAATGCTGTGCTCTATGACATATATTTGCATTTTGAAAATATGTTTAGCTCATCGGAAAATGTTCAGAAAACCAATAGAAACCCATCAGACTTTGCCTGACAAATTCTCAGATTTCTCTGAGGTCTGACCTGTCACTTCTGATTTTGTGTTGTTTTGTTAAAGGACTTTAACCCATTCATGCGAAAACAAGACAGTAGTTTTGAATCTAGTATAAATGGAAGGAATTACAAGATATCCGCTATTTACATATCAAAGCCATTTTTCCTAACCTTCATCTGATTTTGAACTGATTTATTTTTTTAAGTCCAGGCTCTTGGTGAATGTTTTTATACACAGAATATAAGTTCTTAGTCTTGATGCACTGAATGAATTTGAAAATGTTGATTCTTCAGAAGTTGACATGCTGATCACTGATCAGAATTTTCTATTCTGATCCACTAGTGCATCCAAAGTTTAAAGGCACTTTGAATGCATTTAGTGAAAAGCCCACTCATATTTGTACATTGTAATATTGAATAAATGTGAATGTTATTGAAATGTGCATTTATTTCTCTAACTTGATTAACTAAGTGAAACACATCATATGGAATAATGACACAGATACTGATGTTTTCACACCTTTTTTCTGTTAATTAGGATGATTTCATGCTTATAGCTAATGAAAACACCACACTTAAGATTAGATAACTACAGTAAACTTTGTGAGCTTAATGAAAGATGTGTAATACCTGCTTAAGAATTATTTTCAAAGTCTGACAAACGAGCCTCAATGGAATGCATATTCTAATGTATATGACTTCATACTTTTGCAAATTACATTCAGTCAATTTCTTAAAGGAGCAATAAGCTGAATTTCACCACTAGGTGGGCTGTTGAGCACTGTCTGTAGACCAAAACAAAATGTGTAACTAGCCACACCGGCCCAGCTGGCCCATCCCCCATATATACTTTTATATATATATATATATATTTTATAATTACAAGTTAGTGCAGTATGTATTTTAAAGAACTATAAAGACTACATGCAGTAGTTTAACACTGCATGTTGTGTGAGTCTAACCTGTTTTTAAAATTGTGTTATCCTTCTCTGAGGGGTTTGGTTTGAGAAAAGCGAGAACACAACAATACCAAGTATTTTATTTTTGTTGATTCAAAATGTGTGAAATTAATTGAATCCCTTTCTGTAATAGAGGGGAAAAAAAACTGATCCGCCAGTGAGTGGCATCTCATTTTGAGGAATTTTTAAGGCTTTAATCAGGATAGAAAAATAAGCTCCCTTATCCATCATGCCTGACATTTAATTTTTCCATTCAGCTGATCACGGGACAGATGTGGTTGGAATTCCCACAGTAACTGATTGCACCGGAGGAACTTTAGATTAAATCAATTTCTATGATAAACACGTAGCGGGAAAAGCTGTAGTCTGATGACTGAGGTTTGCTTTTTTCTTTTCCAAGACAAAACATAAAGAGTAACGCAGTGTCAGCTCTAGGCTGAAGGCATGTTGAGCAGTTGTCAGATATGATTATACAACTATAAACTTCATCTGTCTGAGACTTTGTGTTTGGTACAGCAGCAGTTGTAGAGGTTGTCCATAGAAAGACTGCAAATCATAAGGTAAAAAACTTTTGCAAATGTAAATTTTGATAAGACAAGCATATCTTGTAAGTAAATAATAAAAAAAGGATTATTTTGCTTGACAATGACAATTATTTAAACATATACATATCTCTGTAGATTTCTTTAAAACCTACGATTTTACTTCCCAATTTTTAAATTATGTTTACAAAGCTATTTTGAGTTTGTCATCATTAAACGAATGTGCAGATTGGAGCAAATCTGACCATTATGACATTATCATGCATAGGAGAGCAAACTATTTTTTATCTATAAATATTCCACCCTCCAAATAAATCCCGCTAAAAATATAATATTGTAATATGAACATGCTGAAGAGTTTAAATGTTTTGCCGTTTTATCGTCACAGATACTGTGTAGCTGGAGCCCTCAAAATATATATTTTTTTCTTTAGAAACTATCCCAATGGAATTTTTAATTTTAGTTTTGCCTTGTGTTTTCAAAAGGATACTAATAATATTCCTTTTTAAAAATAACTGTCTTGATTTTAATAGTCAAGCATTCAGTTAGGATTCCCTCTTGAGATATCTTTTTTTTGTAGAGCAAAGCTTTTCCGGCACGTGTGAAAACTGTCTTCTCTATATAGCCTGGCTGAAATGCCAAAACAGGAGAAAATGTCATAGTCTCACTTGGACTTCATACGCATCAAAACATCATTCTAATGTTTATACTCAAACTCTCCCTGCTATGCCAATGCTATATGCCTGACAGAGTTACTATAATCCTTCTGGATCATGTTTTGTATTTTCATGGAAATGGTCATTCTTAAAAAAAAAAAATTAAGCAGTGCCGTGTTTACGAGGAACCTCTGAAAAATAACAAATTATTTTATTTTTAACTGTGGAAAAAATGTTTAGAAGAAGCCGAAGCCCTCAGTCTTTAATAATGCTACATTATTCAGGGGTAAAGAACTGTACTGTTTGGATAAATTTGTTTGTTGTTTTCAGAATAGAAGTTTGAACAGTGCCTGAGGTAGCTGCATATAAAAAGAGAAGTTTGAAGGAGAAGAAAATTACCCTTAATTGTCGTGAACTTCGAGCGGCAGTTTGCATGTATACCAGAAAAGGTTTCGTGGCATTAAAGCCAAACAAAAGATGTTCAACTATTTTATGTTGTGTCTAAATTTAAACAATTTTGTTCTCAGAAACTTGTTCTCAGAACCCTTACATAAAAGATTATTTGTACTCCATAACAGGAGTTTGCTATTTTCTGTAGAGAGGGGAAGTTAGGTATCCAATTTAAGAGATTACTCTTTCAGGGAACTGTTTTAAATGTTAACTGGCGGCAAGTAAGCTTAGAAGCACATTTTTTTTTAACATTTATTTGTACTACAATGTTCACAAAGTTGATAAATCAAAAGACTGTCTTTTGTAAATGTATTATTTCTACAATGGAGGCTCAACAACAACGTCTGTCGTTTTGTCCTTGAGCAAGACACTTCACCTGCTCTGGCTACACATTCATCATCAGTGTGTGAGTGTGTGCGTAAATAGGTGAATGAATGAATGGATGTAGTGTAAAGCACTTTTGGGGCCTCTGGACTGGATAAAGTGCTATAAAGACGTTTTACCTGACTTGGGTTATGCAGCACTCACAAATGGCAAAAATAATCATATTAGATTTTTTTGTGTCTTCACTCTAAATCATGGTATTGGTTCTATCACTATCTCCACAGCTGAACACATAACCCTTAATTAAAAACAAGGAGGACATTTTTGGGCAGATTTTCATCCCCTTTCCGGTTTTGCCAACTCAAGTCAGTTAAGACATTTATACAGACAGAATTCGCCTACAGAGGTTTCCCTTTTTTTTTTTTTTTTTTTTTTTTTTTTGATTCACGATTTTCTACAAACACCAAAAAGGTGTTGCACAGGTAATGCATGTAATTCATTGTCCACAAAATCTTAGATATGAACTTAAAATTCTATGATTTCTCTGACAGTTCTTCTCTAATTATTTGATTCTTAACAATGATCTGACTCAAAATGTAAGTCTACAAAATCTTCAGTGGAAGATTTACAATATTTGCACAGGGATGGCTTTCCAGAAGTGGTAGGCTAATGCTGTTTCCTCTCCTCTTTTTCTAAGAAGACTCTTTTCTAAGTCAGTACATAACATGTCCCCTTACCTTTAATGAATGGTATGTGTGCTTCGCTTGAAAGCAGTGATTACTACTGTCAAAGGAGTTTGTTTTACATTGTTCATTTGTGTGAGCGTGGCGGTTTGTCTGAGGGAGAGCTGAGCCTAACATGGAGCAAGGAGGAAGCAGCAAATGGTCGTTCTTTTACAACCCTTTTTATTTTAAGGTCGGCGTTAAGGGATAAAAAAACAGTCAGGTGATGGTAAAAATACAACTTCATCACATTCACAGGTGAACAAATTCTACAATATTTTGTGTTTGATTGAGACATTTATGTAGTTTCTCGATATGGAAATATTCAAATTATAGTGCCTTACTAGAGAGGATATCTAGATTTCTCTGCTTGTGAACATTGTCAACATGTGCTTATCCTTTATTTTGTAATATTGGCATATCACCCACTTATTTTTATTCATGGTACATTTTTTTTCTCTGTCATATCCCTTAAGATGTGATTGTTTACTAAGGGAGAATCTTAACCATACACGTCATATTTTGACATCACCTCAACAAAATCCTTAAACGTGTTAAAACAAACGTGGAAGGGGAAAAATCCAGACATGAGGCTGGCGTGCTCTGTTTTACTGAGATATTTGGACAGCAGTGCATGTCTGAACCAGGCTTTAATTAAATTCTAAGACAGTTTGGTGCACCACTGATTGCGCCACTTAATCAATCAGCTGCACCAGAAGCTTCACAGTCGGTGTTACAGCTGATAAGGCTGTTGGACATGATGCCTCTTGGCGAAGCTCGTAACAGCTTCAGTCACACAAGTTGTCCTAGCTTCTTGTAAAGCTGAGAGGTGGTTGTTGGTTTGTATATGCCAGAAATAACATGAGATAAGAAGACGGAGAGCAACAAATAGAATCCGCTGAGTGCAGAGCCAGAAATATAAGGAACCGTCCTGAGAAAAGAGGATGCTAATTCAGTGATGTATTTAGTCTGCAGCAGACGCTGCAGCACTTTGTGGCTTTTTGAGTTTCTCCACTTGCTGCGTTGCTTGACAATTTGAATTGTTTTTGGGTGGAAAAATATCGCTCAAAACAGACACTGTTGGAGAAAGTTTATTATATAGCAGTTCCCTGTTTTTTTTTTTTTTCTTGTGCATTTACACTGTGATACACACATTTGAAACCAGATAGTTACATGCACTGTATAAAAAGGCATATTACCTTTTTTTTTTTCTTACTGTCTGATTAAGTTAAAAATGAAAATAAACCTTTCTTGTTTTAAGTTTTTTAGGGTTACCAAAATCTGTTTGTTTTACTAAATGCCAGAATTATGCTTTTTTTATTTAAAAATAAAGGTTTTATTTCTTCAAATTCACAGGTTTACAAACACTGAGATTGCTAAGCCTGTAAACAATTTGTGAAACTAATGTGTCTGTAACCTTTAGATAGCTTCACTTATAACATGTGAGTTAACTGGAGAACTACCTTTGCATTGATGGTAAGATATCATCTCAAAACACTACGTACTTGTGCGACATTGTAAAAAAAAACAACTCTAAAGCTATCAGCAATTATATAAGGAGTATAAATGTTAAACCTCATGCGGTATACTTGCATACAATTTCCACATGCTTGAAAGTGCCGTGCTGGATTCATCTGTTCAAACAATTATATGTAAGTACAACCATCATGGGAATGCCTAACAATCATGCTGTTCAGGAAGGAGAAGGGCTCCCAGACATTAATGTGATGAAGTGTGTGATTCAGTCCCAGAACAAATGCAAAATATATTTTGCTGGCTGAAGATGGTAATAGAGAGCATTATCCCCAGTTAAATAAGGCATGTACCAAAATTACTCTGAAAGAAAGACTAATTTACCCAAAAGCAACATTAAAGGCCCAATTACAGTTTGCAAAGGCACTTTGGGATAAGATCTTAGTTTTAGGTACATACTGTGATGTGGTAAAAACCAAAATTGAACTGTTTTGCAAGCTTCACCCTTTTTTTCCTCCAGTTACAATTTTCATTATGGCCAGCCTGTGAACACCAATTGTGAAGTAGTGGCAGCATCATGTTGTGGGGGCATTTAGCTGCAGGAGGGACTGGTGCACTTCACTAAATAGCTGGCGTCACGAGGCAATAACCTTATGTTGCTGCAACATCTGAAGACTTCAGTTAGTAGGTTTAAAGCTTGGGATCTCAATCCCACATAATGAAACAAATCTGACTCAGTTACACCAGTTGCATCTTTAGGAATGGGCTAAAAGTCCAGTAAACTACGGAGCAGTTGGTGGGAGGGACACCCAAAACGTTTGACCAAATTTATTGATTGAAAAGCAATTCTATCAAAAACTACAAACTACATTTTTAAATTTATGAATAAAAAAAAATTAGGGGAGATAAGTTATCCTTTTTTAAGGCATTTACAATATCTGACTTTTTTTTTTTTTTAATCTTCAAAGTTGTCTTTCTGTATAGTGGATGCTAATCTCTGCATTCATGTGTCTGTGAAAAAGTTTTAATCCTCATCTGATAATGAACCATGTTGTACTCAGATTTCATTGGGGAGATGTAATACCTGGAAGTGGTGACAGTGAGGAACAAACACAGCTGAGTGTAACGGGTATTTTTACAATTTTGTTGTCTGGAGGTAAACAACAGTTGCTGTCACATTGGAACAAGTCTGAACTACAATAATGAACAAATGGTCTCAAACAGACTCAATAAGTTGGCTCGCACTGTTTTCTCTGCTGTTATTCCCCCTGCTGATAATGGTGGTTGTACCAAGGGGTGAGTGATGATTTCTTTTAAGAGCACATATACGGTTAGCTTATTTTTTATTATGAGCTGAAGTCAGAGCTATTTGCATTTGTCAACAACGATCAGGAAATATGGCAAATTGATCTGCACGCTATTAACTATATACTTCCATTTGGATTGCATATCAATCATTTTCTTGCTTATGCTAAAATTAGGCAGTATTTGTGTAATTTATCAATTTTTATGTGACAGACAAAAGGACAATGTACTGATGCAGTACAGAAAGATGTCACATTATAAAATCCATTTGTTCTAGTCATGAAGTGGCCTGCGTAAAGTTGATCTCACTGACATATCCCTGACTTTTTTACAAGGCCCTAGAATGGAGCCAGAGCTGCTCAAGAGAGTGAGATTGCCTCCCAGTAGAGGGTTATGGTTTCCACTCAAATCGATGCATTTCTTCTGCTGACTCATTTACAGATAAACACACACACACACACACAGAAATAAAAAGTACAAATTGGCTCTGGGTACATTTGCGACATGGGGAGTTCATACGGCCACTTCATCACAATGTGCTTCAACTTTGTTCCCATTAATGAATCATTTTGACCCCATGTACGTAATAGATTATTGCTTTCTTTTGTCCTGGTAAGTGTTTTCATACAGATAGATTAAAAAACATTTCAAATCTAATGGATTATTTTAATTGTACATGGTTTTCTGAAGATCTATATATCTCTAGGTCTGTATGTGCCCCCATGGACAAGCCTCCCCAGACCAACACTGACATACCATCAAAATGATCATGCTAAACAATGGTGCAGGCAGCTTAAGGTTCACTTCAGCGTCTCCAGATCCTTTCACATCTGTCTCATGAGCTCAGAGTGAATCGGCTCTCATCTGTGAAAAGAACAGGGCGCCAGTGCTGAATCTGCCAATTTTGGTGTTCTCTGACAAATGCTAGTTGAGCTCCATGGTGCTGAGCAGTGAGCACAAGGCCTACTTGAGGATGTTGGGCCCTCAGGTCACCCTCATGAAGTCTGTTTCTGATGCTTTGGTCAGAGACATTTTGGAAATTTGGGTGGCAATATGATGAAAAATATGTCTTGAAATACCAGCTTCTTCTTTTTTTTTTTTTAAGTGTAGGCGTTACTTATAAAAGAATATTGCAGCAGAATTAGCTGCTTATTAAACACTGTTAAATCACTAGTGGTGTTGAGTTTAAAAAATATATCTAAAGCAGCTTTCCTTTTATTCAAACTAGTTGAAATAAATGCGCCTCGAGCACCTTGTCATGCTTTATTGTATAGATTCCAGCCCTGTACCAGATTGACAACACCTTTTCTGAATACAGAGTGTGCTTTGTTCACGTAAATCTCACTTCACATAGGCAGGAACAGGAGACCTGGATGTGTTCAGACCCTTAATGGCGTCTTTGTCGTTTATTCGCCTCTGTGAAGATGAGAACATTTCATTGAAACGATGCCGTGCATGCAGAAGCTATCATTTGGGCCAAATGACTCCGCTGGTGGAAGCATCAAGCTGTATTGGCTCATTTCAGCAGCGCTGACTTGTGAGATGGATTTAGCAGTAATGGCGAATGAATGAAAAGGCAAAGTGGCAAAGCGAGCAGGAAGATTTCAAAAATGCAAGGGGACCTAAATTGGAATAGTTTCTCTTTTTTCCCGCTATAATAATAATAATAACACTAAGTGCTATAAGAAGTGGAATAATTTGAATTTATAGCAATTGTAGAGATGGTAAGGTCAGTTCTTTTCAAGAAAAAGTGTGCATCTCAGTAATTAGACATCATCCGCTCACCGAAAGCTAAATCCTAAACTTTTTATTTAAAGTGTTAAAGCTTGGATCGTTCTTTGAAAGTACACCGTTATTCTTATTTTTTCCCTCACTGTCCAGTGTTTCGGTGAGATATTTGGTTTTATAAGGAGATGGATGAATGGATGGCACAAATTAACAGGAAAAGTAATCTTGTAGTATCAAAGTTACTTTTGTGTCTGGTCAAATCTAGTTTGATTTAATCCGTTTATATAATTCAGATTCATTAAATTTAATTCATGAAATTTAATTCAGATTTACAATTTTAGACACTTTTATCAATCAAACCAATACAGGGCAGTTTTATCTAGTTAGTTTTAATCAAATTAAGCAAATTTGAAGCGATTCTGTTCCGTTAGATGCAGCATACATCTCTCAGATTATAACTATATCCCATCTACTTTATTCTGGTAATCCAACCCAAGGCAGTTCAGATCCATTCTTTTCAATCCCATTCAAACATGAATCAAATTCAAACCAATGTATTCCAGTTCTGTTGAATACAGTTCATTGCAGTCAAGTTATGTTTTTATATCCTTTTTGTTCCAAATAAATCATCCAAATTAAGCTAATTTAAACCCATTCTTGAGCAAATAAATATTGGACAGTTCAATCATAGTATGCTTTGCCTCCATCCAATTTATTTCACATGTATAAAGACTAAATCAGACATTTATTTTAACTTAAATTAAACAGACTAGTTCAACCAAATAACACTCCACTCGCATCCATTTTTTATTAGAATTAACTCATTAATTTTAATTCAAATCAGGTACAATCCACTCATATTATATTGAAATTACACTCCCGTATTCATCAAAAGTAGACCAGTATAAATTAAAACAAGTTTTAATCAGCTGAATACATTTCAACGCTGTCAAATTATTTCCAGTTACGTAAATTTTCCCCCAGAATTGCTAATTAAATCCCATTCAGCCCAGGTAAGGAAACTGCACGGTTAAAAACTGTTTGAAGATTGTTATTAAACTGTTATATGTTTATCGTTTTCTTTTGAGGATTACATTCCTGTTTATCCAGCTTGTTTTTATGTTGAGAAATGTCTTGTCAAAATACAATTCCTTATTTAAAAATATATTTTTTTTTAATATTGTGATTAATGTTAGATGTGAGATGTCCTGTACGACTTACATTAAGTCACTAACATTAATTCTTGTAATATACCCTCCTGTGATTCATTGCGCGGGTAAATTGATGTACATAAGCGGGATGTTAACCGTTACTGTCCACCATGTATTTTATGGTTGAGTTGATTAAACTACCAATTAAAATTATGAGAACATATAATCCCCTTCCCTGTCATCTATCAGCTCGTATCATGACAGTGAGCTGGAGCTAACTCCCAACACGCGGTGTTCTAATTCCAACCAAGACCATTGTGTCAGCAGATGGTCTTCCCTTGTCTGGGCTCCTACTTAGTTTTGTATCATGTTTTAATTATGTTTCTTGATGTGTATGTGTGTTTTTTTTTTTATTTTTATCTTCTTGTTTCAATTAATTTAAAAGTTGTTGCAAAGCTAAAACACTTGGTGAGTGTTGTGAAGTGTCATATGAAATTAATGAGGAGAATGGAAAAACTTCTCCCACCCATTCATGATGCATCAACTCGAGGTCAGTGATCATCAGTTCAGTTACAGCAACCATGTCTTTGTTGAACTTGTATGACAAAAATCCTTTATGAGAGATTTAAAACATCTAATAAAATTCTAGAGACCTGAGTGATAGTAGAACGTTATTCTTTAAATACTTAAAGATTCACCTCTTTTCATCTTTAGACTTATTAACACATATATTGTACTTGTTCAGTGCATGTAAGACAAGTCTTTAAAGTTGCTCACATATACATGCACAACATACTCTCTGGCCTTGCATGTTAGCGTATGCAAAAATGCGTTTTTATGCTGGTCTAAATGTGAAGAAATTCAAAGACAAATCAAGTCCTGTCACAACTTTCTAATATTACAGTTTTGTATTGTGCTTGTGTGTTAGGATGTACAATTTGCTGCTGTGTAAGGACGGATCAGTTACTTTAGTTGTAATGCATTAGATGAGTTGTCAGAAAATGGCTCAGATTGCGCTCCTGTTGGAGTCATTTTATGCATCTGGCATACTCATTGTCATGAATTCTCATCAGTTCTCATGAGAAGTGGCTGTTTGCTATGGATAATGGTTATTTGGTATTTGACTAACATCAATTAACTAACATGGATTTAGTGATTATTTTAAGCTGCCTGCTTTCAGTTGGTAAAAAAAAAAAAAATCTGTTCTCAGTATCAGTACATGTTTTATTGCACCTTCCCAAACCTGTGAATTGCACCCTACTGATGCATCTACTTTGAATCATGAAAATGGGGATGTTTAGTCTGTATTTTCTAATTCATAAGGACTAGTGTAAATTATAAACTACAAAAGGAACTGAGTATTCCTTCACCAATGTTGTGGTCTATAAAAGGAAATTTGTGATTTGTAAAGTTTTTATTCTATTTGGAAAAAGATGATTTCAAGTTGTTTATTTTTCATTATTGTTTAGTAGGGCTCGATATATATCGTCCGATAGGTGTTTGTGTGTTCTGTATCTAAAAATAGGTCGCTAAGCAACAGCAAAAATGGCCAGGGCTGCCCTTAAAATATATGTTTTGAATTAGTTGATAATTATCGATATCGATCAATTCTAATTTATCACTATGCTTTTTTCTATATCGTCCAGCCCTATTGTTTAGACAACCTTAATGGTCTACCTAGAGTACAATGAAATTGGATTTTATTCTTGCTCTGTTTCTATTTTAGTTGCTTTGAATCTGTTTGAGTTTACATATTAATGTCATTGGTATATTTGTTTTTATTATGCTGTGCTTTTCCTTTTTCTTTCTGATTTTTAGAGCCTACAGAAAATGTTTTGAATTATGATGGTGGTGTAACAGGGACAGTGGAGCAGCCTGTAGGATAGCCAAGTTTGACTTTATCCCAGTCAAAGCCCTTTTTCTAACTGATATGGGCTGTGTGCACTCTCAGACACATTACCAATAGCAAGAATGTGTTGTGCTTTCAGCCTTTGAGATGCTAATGAGCATTTAAGAAGACATTCACTAATGGCGGTCATTAAAGAGACACTTTAATTATCACTTTTATTCATATGTTTAACATACATGACTTGTCATACAAGTCTGGTTTGATGTCTACAAATATGAAATAATTACATTTTAAAGAAGGCATATTACACAGTTTTTTCTTCTTCTCTATAGTTGTTCAATAAAGATTTTTTTTACATGTACAAATACACAGAATTGGTGTATTGCAGTGTGGTTTTAAGCTGTGATTTTCTTCTATACCTCCTCTAATGATAAATTAGTCCAATCTGAATAACTATGCTAATCGCATTCTTATATTTATCTTCTTTTGGCATCCTTTGTCACTTTACAATCAGCAAAATTGACCCAGTGTTCTTTTATTTCCCATTGAAGTAAAATATATTTTTTTAGCTTTTTGCCTAAAATGTAGTAAAGATCCACCAGGTTACTGTGATACTCTCTATAGAGATGCACCGCTGAGGATATCAGTGTTTATACAGATTTTCTTTCTTTTTTTTTTCAAGTTTGACCTCCAGATAGGGAGGGACAGTGCAATGTTTTTAATCCTCAGGGCTATAATGCTTATAAACTCATTTCTCTAAACCTAAGATAAATATCACAAATAACTGTAACAAAACAATTATCACGAAATGAAAAGAAATGCCGACGTCTCCTTGGTGGAGGCAGTCTATCTTCATCCGTCTTCATCTTTAACATAATCAAGTCTGTAGCTCACTCTTTTCATCTGAGCTGTCGACATTACTTGTCAGCAATGTATTGGGATTTGTTTTTAGCTCAACCTACTAGCTGCCACCTGTGCATCAATGATCTAAAGACCTTCATTGGCTTTTTGAAGTTTTTCCTGCATCATCTGTGGTCCCAGGCTGGCTCTGTAGATTTCTGAAGCCTTTGGATTCAAAGCCTTGTCTTAGGCAGGGTTCATCATCCTTTAAAGTTCAAAGACTTAAAAAAAACATAGTTGCTTAAGATTTGGCATGATTATTGACAGAAATAGCACATATACCAGAGGACCTGGAGACAGGATCAAACAGTGGCTTTTTCATAACACATTGTGTAAGTCAGTCAGTCATTTCTTTAGTAGGACCAAAATTGGTAATTCAGTGCAGTGCATGCATAAGGTCATTGTCCGTTCTGGGTCCTAAACATCTTTCGTACTAGCCAAGGTCTGGATGGCCTGGCATACAGCTGTGAGCCATTCAGGCCTTACACTGTTTTTTGGTAGTTGGAAAGTAATGAGCTGGCTTTATCCATTCTATGTTTGAGAAAGCTGGGTGTTAAGACAAGACAAGGCAGCAGCAGGTGTGGTGTGCCTGTGAGACAGTGCTGAAGGAGGTAGGGACGGACTTAGCAACTCTCGCTGCTGCCTCAATACAGTGACTCTAGAAAAACTGGTGCTTTCACATAGGGTGAACAGACCTCAAATAATAAACAGGATGCTTGTGAGGGACAGTGCAGGACCCATGAACACTATGATGATGTCATACATTTTAATTTAACACAGATTACAATAATCAAGCTCTGTTTAGCCTGTTATTGCACAGCAATGATTTATCACAACTCACAAGTTCATAAAAGGCATCATGTAACTTTTTTTTTGAAGTTTAAACTGTTAAACTATAGCCAAACTGTAGTCAGTTTCCCTGTCTAAAATGGCACACGTTGGACCCATTGTGGTCTTACCTGCTATTCTCCATATGCTTCAAGGTGCAATCAGAGATGATATTCTGCTTATCTATATATATATATATATATATATATATATATATATATATATATATATATATATATATATATATATATTAGTGCTGTCAGTTAAACACGTTATTAACGGCGTTAACGTAAACGCATTTTAACGCGGACAATTTTTTTGTCGCCGTTAATCGCGCGTCAACACACACACACCGTTCCCTAATGTTTTTCCCCCCGCCGTGCTCTCCGGACTGTGTTTTTTTTTTTTTTTTTTTTTTTTTTTTACCCTCTGCGCTTTCCGTAGTTTCAAGAGTGCTAGAAAACTGTAGCAAAACAGACCCGCGCTGTGCTCACTGTTGCCAACAGTGAGCGCAAAGTTTCTTTTACCCTCGGACACATGCGACTTTGGGCTATGTATATATATGTATATGTGTGTATATATATGTGTATATATATATATATATGTATATATGTATGTATATATATATATATATATATATATATATTATATATATATATATATATATATATATATATATATATATATATATATATGTATGTGTATGTATATATATATGTATGTGTATATGTATGTGTATATGTATATGTGTGTATATATATATGTATATGTGTGTATATATATATATGTAGTTATAGAATTATCATTTTAATAACAGCTGTTTTAAAAGTTTAGGTTTGATGTATATTCCTGCTCTGAATTGGCACTCGAGTTTAGATCAGATTTATCTACAGTTACCTTTCTGCATCACCAGAGCCACAAGGAACCAATACTGTACTTTCTGTTGTTTACACTCCATGCATCTTATCAGAATTGCCTTACACAAAAATATTTTGTCTACAGTGAAACATTTGTGTTGTAGAGATATTTTTAGCAATAATTGCATTCAGATTAATCACTTTCTACATTGCAATCTGTCTCACATACAATGATTTTTAACAGAGTATTCTCAAAAATTGTCTGCCTATTACAAAACCCTACATTAAATAAGAAAACCTATTTAGACTATTCAAAAGGACAAACAAAAAAACAAGTTATAGTAAAATTCATGGAGGGTGATTGTGTTTACAAGTTGAATATTTTCTTATTTGTCTGAGTCACAATGTCCGATGTCCAGAAATGCATCTGTAATCTAACACCAATGATTGGAGAAATATTTGCTTCTGTAAGTTTTAAAGTTTTTTTTTTCCTAGTTCTTTAAAACTAATCAGCAAGTATAATGCCACAAAAGCTGCTTCAAAAAAAGATGTTTGTTGTTCTAATCAGAGGGCGTGTTGTCTTTAGATTTGTTGATGAAATGAAATGCTGTTAACAATGAAAACAAACTGCAATCATTCTGACAAATGGGAGCCATTAGCCACCTCCATTTTTCCCTGAAAAAGAAACCATTGAGAAAGCAAGAATGGGTTCATCAATATACCTGTAGTCTTGAAATTGTCCAATTTTTCGCCTAATGTATGACATGGGGTTTTCCCCTGTCACTGCTGTGAAAGAGAGAAGTATGTGTAACTCAACCCTTTCTCCTTTTTTCCTCCTTCGCAAATAAGCCTACTAGATGAAGAAAAAATCTGATTAGGAGAATTAAAATTAATCCGCAACAGTCCCTCCACTGTTTAGTCCAACTATAATAGCATTTTACTTATTGTAATATGGTGAAAGGCAGAATTACTAAAGCAAGTATCAATCTCTTATTATATATGTGCTGTAAATCACATGGGTATTGATTGAGCAAACAGCAATGACTCAAAAGTGTAAAAAGAGAGACGTTAGTCTTCAGATGTCATAGTAAGTGGTTGTTGCTGTTGAAGGTTGTCTGTCTGTATGAATCCACCCAAGATGGGCACAGATCCAAAAGAATAGAGCCTGGTCAGACAGAAGTTGAAAGGCTTAGAAACAAGAAAGTTAGAGGGAAGCTGTCACAGTATTAGAGGAATGGTCTTAATACACCAGAAAAGTCACCAGCAGAACAGATTATCCATTTTATCTTTAAGCTATAAAAAGAAAATACTCCAGACAGTATTGTCAAGTCTGATTTATCACGTCTGATGTCTAAACCTATTCACTTTGGAGCCTTTGTTTTTATTGCGTGTTCTCAGAAATCTTCTCTACATGACCACATGTTCATAGGTTTGGTGAACACATGCTTGATGCAGAACACATTTGGCAGCTGCAATGTGACAAACCCAGAAATGACAGAACAGGCTTAAAGGAGATCACAGAAGCAAATCCCTATAGTTCTTTACATCATGTCCCCGAAGCTATAAATAGTGCTATTTCTTTCCACTAGAAGTTCTTTCCTTACATTTTTACGAGATATAAACTTACTCTAATCCCCGCGGATCAGTTGTCAATGTTTTTTTTTTTTTTTTAATGGTTTCATTAATGGGGTCGCAAGTGGTGCTGGTGCCTATCTCCAGAATTCACTGGGCGAGAGGCGGGGTACACCCTGGACACGTTGCCAGTCTGTTGCAGGACAACACAGAGACAGACAGGACAAAATGCCATTCACGCACACACTCACACCTAAGGAGAATTTAGAGAAGCCAATTAACCTAAAAGTCATGTTTTTGGACTGTGGGAGGAAGCCGGAGTACCCAGAGAGAACCCACGCATGCACAGGGAGAACATACAAACTCCATGCAGAAAGGCCCAGGGTCAGACTCTAACCCAGGACCTTCTTGCTGCAAGGAAACAGCGCTACCCACTGTTCCGCTGTGCAGCCCTCACTGATAACCATCTTCAGGAAATTAGTTTTAGACTCCTTTAAATACTAAGAAGAATTTCCCCCACAATCTAAACTTCTATGTTATTAAACTTAAATTAACCTGTGAAATATGAATAAAGCTATGTTTTATCTGATTAGCAGATAAGCCCTTGTGCCTATTTGTCTTAAAGTTCTGAAGGCATAAAATTAAGTTTTTGTCTTTTGAATTTTTATCAAACTGATTTTACTAAACTCTTGTTAAAGAGCTGAGCAGCATATTGAATCCCAGTTGTCATCACAAAATCAGTGTGTGCTTTATCGCAAATTCAACTGACTGCTTGTGTGCAATATTTGGTAGAATATTATAATTCAACTGTAAGTCCGCCATGCTCAGCATATCAATATTACTTTAGGGCAGTTGGATGGACTCTAAATTCCCTTATATCTATATTTAGTTGCCGAGAGGCTAAAGCTCACAGGGAGTTTTGGTGACATTGTGTTGTGGTAAAGAAAGAAAAAGGTTGGGGAAATTTGAAGTAACCGTTGGATTTTTCTTATCACAGTTCTCGGCAATGTAATCACAATAAAATATTTCCTTATTAGGCATCCTTTTTTAATAAATATTGTTTATAGAACTGTCTTCATCGGGTCTGGGTCATTTTAGCTCCTTTATCTGTTTGGTACTTTTCCTGCTTTGATTTCATACCCAACATTTTCATTAAAATTTTCTGCAACCTGATGTTTCTTACTGAACTTATCA
>NC_046369.1:12761893-12885551 GCF_011125445.2 Fundulus heteroclitus
GAGCGGAGCCTTCAGTGGTCGGCAGGCAGAGCAGATCCTTCGGCGGCCGGCAGAGCGGAGCTTATGGTGGAGCGAGGAACCCTCTCCTCGGCTACTTCAGGCAGTGACGGGCACAGGCTTCAGAAAGCGGCGCGGGCTACGGCTTCACGAGAGCGGCGCCGGGCTACAGGCTTCAGAGAGCGCGCCGGGCTACAGGCTTCAGAGAGCGGCGCCGGGCTACAGGCTTCAGAGAGCGGCGCCGGGCTACAGGCTTCAGAGAGCGGCGCCGGGCTACAGGCTTCAGAGAGCGGCGCCGGGCTACAGGCTTCAGAGAGCGGCGCCGGGCTACAGGCTTCAGAGAGCGGCGCCGGGCTACAGGCTTCAGCGGACGCCGAGGTTGGAGGCGGATCCTCCTCTTTAGCCTTGACGGACCCTCCGCGCCGGTGGTTCTGCTGTCTTCGCCGGGAGGGGACAGATGAGGAATCTGGGGCAATCTCGGGGGTGGCAGCTGGCCAGCAAGGCAGAAGGTCGTCTCGGTCACCGTAGTAGAACTCCCACAGCTGGCTCTCCTTGATGCGTGGGGCTCTGATAGGTGGAATGATGAGCCTCCTCGAGGGGCCAGCTGCGAGTCATGGAGGTGATGACCGAGACGACGAGAGGCTGAGCGGCTTCTCTCACTGGGCTCCGGGGGGGGCTGGTAGCGGTTAACAACGCCCACGTGAACCACGGGGGAAGTGGAGTCGACCCGGATCGGTGGCGCAGGGTCCCGGGGAGAAGCCATCTTGGCGTACCTCTCCCTCATCTGGCGTTCGCACATCTCCAGATATGCGAGGATGTCCGGGTCGTCAACTCCTGCAGGTAGCCCGCATGGCGCCTGAGTTCACCCTTTGACGGGGCCGTACTGTCAAGGTTTGTTTACTGATGAACTCAGGACGCACACACGGGAAAAAGTTTGAGTCTTTATTGAAGGAAGTATGCTGGGTGGTGAATGATGAAGACCGGAGGTTCAGGACTGCGAAGGTCAGGGGAATGTGATGGCAGGAGCTGACGGCCCGGAGGACAGAGAGTCCCACACTTGCAAGGTGCTGCTCGGCTAGCAGGCCTCATAGCACTCAGGTTAGCCGTTCATTGGAGACACCAGGGCACAGAGCTGAGCTTCACCAGGGCGGCTAGTCAGGTTAGCAGAACTTGAGAGACACCAGGGCACAGAGCTGAGCTTCTCCAGTGCGGCTAGTCAGGTTAGCAGAACTTGAGAGACACCAAGGCACAGAGCAGAGCCTTTCCAGGATGGCTAGTCCAGTTAGCAGTTCTCTGGAGACACCAGGAACAGAGCAGAACCTCTCCAGGAACAAACAGTGAACAAACAGTCTTTAGAGTGACTGACAGACTAACCTTAACAACAGGAGCAAAACAAAGCTTCCAGGGCAAAACGGGACTGGCATGGAGAGGTGTGGAATGATGACGGCCCAGTGCTGAACTGAAGGCAGAGGGAGGTTTAAATAGAACACTTCACAGGTGGAACAAGGATCTGGCTAATTGACTGGTAAATGATAACAGGTGTGACTGACTGCTGAGGAGGTGAAGTGAAAAATGACAGAAAATAACTGATGACTGAAAACTAACAATAAATAAAGTCAAACCTAACCCAAAAGAGATGAAAAAATGAAAATAACAGAAAAACAAAGCCAAACCAAACTCAACCATGACAAGAATTATATGACATCTTATTGTTATGAATTAACTTGTAATTATTAAATTAGTGGAATAATTGCAGGTTTTCCTATTCCCAACTCATCATTTTACTCCTCACTCATTACAATGGTGTTGTAAGGTTTGCTTTCCAAGCTGCAGCTCCACTCCTTTAACGGGTGATCATTGCTTTCCTGGTTCTGGACATCAAGCAATTAGAGTAAATTTAGTCAAAATTGGTTGGAGGTTTGCGCTTTGCTTCTGCCTTTTTAAACGCGTTACAGGACGTCCACCGATTTAAGGAAAACAAGTGTGATCAGGGCCGGGAATGTCAAAGTCCAGCGTGAGCATCCACAGCTGCTGACGCCTGCCATCGCAGTGAGGTCCGCCTCTCCGTCTTTTGTTTCCCTGGTTTGTGCTGTAACTTGTACGGTCATGGAAGCCGAGCCCTCGGACGGGGAGCCAGGGAGAACAGATGTTTCTCTCTTTCCCTGCGCCTCTTTGACATCTCTTCATTCAGTGTGCACATATAGACCCCGCTCAGGCTTAGGAGACATGAAGGCATTACCAGAGTGTCAGTCACCACCTCACTGCCCTCAGGGAGATCAACAGGAACACTCACTCACAGGCTGTTACGCGGAGTAGCTATGGGTAACGGTACTGTTGCGGCCGTTCTTCATGGTTCCACTCGGTTCTTTTCTCACTTATTGGCTTTGACGGGTGGGTTAAGTAAGAAAATACGCCCCACCATAACCACACAAGGAGATTCTGCGCTACTTTTCCTTATTTTACAGATTAATGGATCTTACTGGGGATAGTCATGTATCTGGTTTGATTTAAAGTTATTAGAGTTAAAACCTTTCGAAATGAACCCTCAGTTTAATGTTTATTCTAAGTTTTGTTCTAAGAAACCTTTAGCCACGATGATAAAAAGACAGATCTGTAGTCACTGTCTTAAAACTCTAGTAAAATACTCAGTGGTTAAAAACACATAAATGTGGTTTTGGAAGCTAACTGAGGGATTTTTATTATTATTATTTTTGTAGGTTGTAAACAGAAGTGAGTGTTTTTGGGAAGTATTTTACTTTATTGGGACAACCACACCATATAAATACCCCAGTAATCATAGCATCGGTCCGGAAGTTTAATGGGTTATTATCAAACTCATTAAAAGAAAATAAATGTATAATTTTATGGTTTAAAAGCGCTCTGTTAAGACTTTTCGGCAGACTTTCAGATAGAAGCAAAAACATATTGGGCGTGTGTGTTATGTCTTTCGGGAATCGTCAATTAAAAACACATTATTTCTGCAAATATACCTCATCCTCTCTTTTTTGTACAATAGCCAATTGCATACCCTCATCAAGGCCATGTATGTCATATACATTTGTAACTTCCACTGATTTGTGGATTTGATGATTTATTCCAGGAAGAAATTTTTATGCAACATAAAGTGCAGTAACATCTAAAGACAAGAATTGGGTGCAAACATTTGTGTCAACGTATTGATGGTCTTGGCTAATCCGTATAGATTGATAATTATACATACAGACACCTTCACCTAAATCTTCTAATAGAATGTTACCTTGACAAGGTTCTGTTTCAGTGATCATGATTTATCGTAGCTGTTATTTTTTTTTTGTTTTTCTTATCTGTGCCAGCATGATAATTAGATTCTTGGCAGCACTTGTTAGAATAAAAAATTCATTGAAGAATGAGGAAATCCAAGAAACTTAGGTCTTGGAAAAAGATGGGTGCATCATGGTGAGGGAATGTGATGCTGCCTTTCGTACAAAGTGAATGGAAAAGGAACAAGAACTTCCTTCAAATTGTTAGACAAAATTTGGGGTTACAGGAGGACAATGATCACAAACACACATTAAAAGTGGGTTTTGGAAAAGATGAAACAGACCAATGTTAAGCTTCTATAACAGAGATTAAAAGAATTGGCTATATCTCAGCTTTCCTTACACAGGACAGGAAAACAGTTTTAGATTTTCTATCAGAAGTTTGCGGTATTATTTTTGAATAAAGAAAACAAAGATAAGAATCCAACCAAGGCAATCTGAAGCAGTTTACATAACCAACATGGAAAATATGCATACACAATAAAGTAGTTTGAAAAAAAATCACATTTTCTATCAGTTTTACTTTGTTTGCTCTAAATTTGAGAACGGGAGACATTTATTTAACATCCACTTTTCTTATTTAGCCATTACTGTATTATGTCTTCTCAAACAGCCTATGTAAAGCCTCCACCTTGAGGTGTGATTGTTTTATCTGCCAACACATTTAAAGATCCTGTCATAACTCGGAAGATAATCCCATCCCAAAGGACGTTGTTGAAAGAATGGATGCCGTCAGCGACCGTACACGTCGTCTGTTCAAACACGCTCCACCGAAATGTCTTCAGACAATCGCGGAGCTTTTCCACACTCAGAAAACAGAAGAGAAAACCGTGTAAAAACCATCAACCTCAATGAGCCTGGGATTAACCGACAGGAGTGGCTGCCAACGCAGACTTGGCAGAACACCAGTGGTGTCACTGTGGTATGTTGTTGTTTGCTTACAAGTGTAACCGCACTAAGGAGATCGTCACAGACACAATACTAGCTCTCATTTCTCCATGCGAGCGTCTGTTGATACTTGCTGTCAGATTGAGAGATGATCCGTGACGGCTACGTGACTGGCAGGTCTCAGCAGAATTCCTCAACTGCCAGTTTCTGTGGCAGCATCTTTACTTTCTTGATGAATTTCAACAACAATTCTTTGTCTGAGAGGCAAAAGGCAGGATTTATCAGGTCCGATGTAGCATTTTGTGTCAGTAAAGCCTGACACAGGCCAAGATTTTTTTTTTAAGCCTAAGCTTGCGAGCTTTGATGGGTTTGTACTGAACCTTGTTTGGTTTCTATGTTTCAGTGACAGAAACTCTTTGAGAACCCATGAAAACTGTCTCTGTGCCTGGCTTTCCTTCAGTCTCAACCAGACAGGACGTGAACACAGGGTGATGAATATGTGAATATGCAGAAGAAGTGTAACGTATCTCTGCAACGGAAGAAATTTCATATGCAAGGCTTTGAATAGCGCTCTGTGTGCAGAAGCACTGTACCCACTCCCAATGCGGTAAAGGGGTTAGGTGACCCGGGCCGGACAGGTTGCGGTCAGCCTTACCGGGAAAGCGGAGGGTTTAAGAGTTGAGCGTTGTTGTGAGTTTGGCTGCTTGGGCGGAATAGCCTTGTAGAGGCGAGGACAGAGAACTCTGAAAACATAAACAAGACAGGACACCAGATATGAGTGTGGACTTGCATTTGCATAGACCGGTAGGGCACTCTTTAAGGTTTTCTACCAGAACTTGTTGGAATCGCTTGATCAAATGCGGTTTAAATTTCCAAAGCAGAGTTTTGATGGACTGTTCGGAGCGTAGCCCTCTTCATGCATCCTTTGTAATGGAAAGGCCTCTGGGAATACATGCAAATCAGTACTCACATTTAACCATTGCTGTTCAACCCCTTCCTACTTCCACTTCATGGTTGTAAACAAACCATGTTGTTCCATTGTCCCTAAACTTTTTCTTATTAGTTTATTTTATCATGTAATTTAGTATTTCCATAAATTATGGAATAAATTGGTCATAAAAATGTTCAAATCTGGATGTACGCCGATGGTGTAGGGGTAGAGGGTGCGACTCATGTGCGGAGGCCTTAGTCCTCAACGCGGCTGACCCGGGTTCGATTCCGGTCCGAGGTCCTTTGCGGCATCTCTTCCCCCTCTCTCTAACCCCCTGTACTGTCAGCCTATTTGAAAAATTAGCCACTAGTGCCGTAAAAACTGAGAAAAACAGTTTAAAAAAAAAAAGCTCAAATCTTCCTTATGAGATTTTGGTTATAGTCACATATTGTGACCTGTTGACTTTTTTTGGAAGTAAAAAAGTTTAATAACTCAAAATTTGTACAACAGCTCTTTCAGCCGACGACTAAGTTTTGTTCATGAAAAGGAACAATACAAAACCACCAAGACTACAGAAGAGACGAAATGGAGCAGGAGAGAAAGGAGTAGCACACTTGAAGAAGTCCAAAATCAAAAATGGTTTACAATTCACAGGAATGTCAGTGCATTCACTCCAGCAGAAACGTGTACTCTGAATGGAAAGACTTGGTGATTGAGTTCTCTTTTAGTTGTTTTTCCAATATATCTTCAGAGATGAGGTATTTAGCACTCGGACACCATCACAGAGACACCCCATGCATGCACACACCCAATCCGACGGGCAATTTAAAGAGACCAGTTAACCTAACTGGCATGTTTTTGAACTGCTGGAGGAATGCAAAGTACGCAGAGACAACCCACGCCTGCAAAGGGAGAACATGCACACTCCATGCAGAAAGAGCCCAGGCTGGGATTTGAAGCCAAGTTCGACTTGCAGCAAAGGAACAGTGCCAACAACGGTGCTAGTGTGTGCCGCTCCAAACTGAAGCAACAGATACAAAGTGTTTATTTCCTCAGCCCCAGTGGCATATACCTGAAGTTGAGGTTTAAAAAAGCCAGACTTTGTGGTATTTGTTGTGTGTTGTGCAGGCCTTCTCTATGGTTTATAAAGCTTGCATGTGTTTATTGTTAGAGAATGTTGAAGTATAGAAATGTTGTTTCTGCAGAAAACCACAACTTGGCACAGAAGCAATTAAAAATGGTCTTGAGGCACTTACTAGCACCTTAGTTTGTTTTCATCTATTTTTGCTGCATCGGTGAAATAACACTTAAAAATGTGCACACGGCTGACACACACACATGAAAAAGGCCGGAGATGGGTAAATGTGGTTTCTATCACAACTAACATTATCATGGAAATATTTACCAGTTGTATTACCATCGCCTGATTCTCTAATCAGTTTGCAGCTCTTTAGTGAACTCATTTGAACAAGAACCGATGCGGACAATCGTTCTAATGGTCCATGTTTATTTTGATTATTATTCCCACATTTTTCCAACGATCTGACAACTTTAGAGCAATGTTTTGTCTAGTTTAATTAACTTTTTGTTCACTTTTGATCAAAAGGAAGGATTATTGTTTTGGTGTTTACCAAAGACAGCGCTTGAACTTTCCCTGGAGTAAGTCTTGATATCGATGGGGGCTGGTTCCGAAATTGGAAAGCAAAATCAGAGCCATTGTCACCAAGAGACCTGTATGATATTAGGTATTTTTCCTGCGTCTTGGTGGTGCAGTCACATAGTGTTGTATATGCGAACTATACTCACAAGATTCTGGTCTTAAAGCATGCTCTGTATATATACACAATAATATTATTTTTATTTTATTTTTCATTGTTGACTGGACAAGGTGTTGTCAGCTCCTGTTCTGAAAAGAAAAACATGCATATTAGTTTGAAGTGTAACTTGAGAGTAAATCCCAGATTCCCCCCCTGCTGGAGTTTCTGTGAAAATAATCGCGCTGTGTTCTTGAGCAAGCAGCTGGATAGCCAGAGGTTGAGTTTGTGGTTTCGACAGGTTGCTTTTGGATCGTGGGATAGTTCGGGTCAGCAGACTTTCTTCCTTCATGTGCTCATGTTGGCTTATCACTCTTTTTTTTTTTTTTCCACTTTAGGCACAGTCCTCCTATAGTCCCCTAATTGTGCTGCAGTTTTGCAATAAAGCGTAATACTCCAACTCTCAATCTCAATCAACAAACTCCTCGTGTTCTCTTTTTAGGGATTGTATTGCGGCCGTCTCTGCCGTCCCTTTCCTGGAAATAATCCAGTTACATGTTTCTTTGACACGGTCTTTCCGCTGATGTAGGAAAAGCGTTGCAGGATAAAGGAATCTCCTGCCATGCGTGGCGGAGAAAGGCTTTCCACTGATATTCAAAACTTCAAGCGGAGCACTTCCCCTTCCCAAAAATCCTTCCTTACCACGGGCCTCCTTCAAAGACCGGCTTCTCCGCAACGGGCCCGACCCGGCATGCCGACCCTTGCTCCCGTGTTCCCGCCCTGGTGAGCGAGGCGGGTGGGACAGGCAATTGTTTTCTGCTAACCTTTCTTTGTGTCTTGGTATGTGTGTGTCCGCATCTCCACGTGGATTTGTGAAAGTGTGAATCGTGAGTGTGTGCTGAGGATATGCTGCTGGTATTTAAGGCCCTGTGACCAACAGAGGGTCACGCACAGGGAACGGTCCGTTGTTAGGGTAATAATGCATGAGTAATAGGGCAGTGGCTTCGGAAAAGATTATGTTCAAGTTGGTTCAATGTCAGCAAAATTAATCCTGTTTGCTTTTCCCCTATAATTACGTTGGATTAATGATAAAGAAGGCAGTAAAATCAGAATAAAATGGTAGCGAATGTTGGAGTATTGAAACATATTAAGAAGATCAGGAGAATCAAGAGGCAGCAAATGAAATAATTGTCACCAACATTCACAAGAGAAATGATACAAACCAAAGCTGCTGTTCTCACCGACACCTTTTGTCTTTCCAATAAGATAAAACAATAGGTGGCCAAATATACGCAATTTGACATCATATTCACACTTTTAAAAAAGTAAGATTAAACATCCTTTTCATGTTTTTCAAATGCACTGCAGCTAGGGAGAAAAAAGGCAACCAAGTCAGTTACACCCTGTTCAGTCGCTTGTAGAAGCTCGTTCAGCAACAGTTACTTTTGTTAGTCATGTTGTGTCTCATTTGAGCCGTTTCTTTCTTCGCTGTGGGGTTTTTTTTTTTGGCTCATCTTTTAGACCAGGGGTTCTAAAGGTTTTCGTGGCGAGAGACCCCGTAGCAGTGGTAAAATCTTTCAAAAGGACCTTTTTAGATTCCTCATGCTGATGGTATTTTTTTAAAACAGCCTTTTGTACTGTTAAATACTTTGAGAATTATGTATGTTTTAAAAAAAAAAAATATGCACAAATACACCTATTATTTGAGATTTGGTGGAGATTAGATCCCCATTCTCAATAAAGTCAAACTTCATGTAACTGTTGTCATACTTCCTAATTTTAGCTGATTTGGCTTCTACCTTACTTGATGATGTGGACAGGGTTAAATATTTGTCCATTGGGTTAATTAGCTCAACCCAGACCCATCCTCAGCAGTGTCTCCTCAGGCCCAACAACATGCTTTTCACACATCCCGTGCCGTCCTCTGCCCTTCAAACAGGTTGACGTAAAACTTCCATTGCGCCCGCTGTTAAGCGTTTGCTGCTGCATTTAGGACTGTATTCCTGTTGGTGTCCCAGTTTTGACCAAGATTCTGCTGTCAGATGGACAGGCTCTCATTTGACTGTAGAATATGTTTGTAGACAGAGGAGTTCATCCTAAAATGCAGACTGCTCAGGTCCTGTCACTGCAAAACAAGCCCGAATCATAACCCCTCCGACACCTTGCTTCACATGTATGATGTTGGTAGGTGTTGATTTGCTGGGATTGACTTTCCTCCAACACGACATTGTTGATTATGGTGAAATATTTTTACTGTGCCATCACCTTTCCAAAGGTCAGTGTTCCAGAAGTCTTACTGTTGAAATCATATGTTGGATATTTCCTGGGATGTCGCATTATGGGAAGATTGGCAGCCGTCTTAAATGTTTTCCACCGTATGAATAATTCTCTCCAGACAATTATGGGCTTCAGATTGTTTGGGAATGCCCTTAAAATCTCCCCAAAATAACGAGCAGCCAAAGTTGGTTGCAAACTGATCAAACTCTTTGGGGTTGGGTTAACTCATCCCATGACTGGAAAGTAACCATGAGTGTCTGGGGCCCAGATATAAAAACATTTGGGCTTTTTTTCCCCCCACCTCAATCAGAAATACTTCTTTGTATGCCTGTAAGGTTGTTTGCTGACTTGATGTTGCAGCTGCACTTAAGCCTATAGAGTTGACAATGTTGTGTCGGAGCAGTGTTAAACCTGTAGGGTATCTGAAGCCGTTAAAACAAAGATAAATGACAGAGATTAAATTCCCATTGCTGCCCCGACTCCTCAACATCATGTTAGGACTGATGACCGGCTTTAATGTGGATTACCGGCTGCGTCTGTTTATACACACTGAGCTAATTTTAGCTTTTGCGCAAATACTCTTGTATTTACAAGCCTGTCGCACTTCCTGCATGCAGCACACAAATGGCCAGGTCTCATATAAATGTTTTGTAAGGCATGAGCTTCAGAGACAAAGTTTTAATTCATTCCCCCCCCCCCCCCCCCCCCCCCCCCCCCCTGTTAAATCGCATATCTACATATTTATAATTTTCAAACGAGAGCAGTGTGAACTCTGGCAGCTTTCATTCACAAGGGTTAGCCGCTGTGTTCTGATCAGTGGGTCTGAGTCTGAGCCAGCTGTTTCTAGTTGAACAAGAAAGTTTGTGGTGTGGTGGTATTTTTGGTTGCTATCCATCTTCACCGGATAAAAATAGATATTTATGTTTTCATTTGCTCTATTACCTTTCAGAGTATTTAAAGAGTGCATGGGTACGTAGATGTAAAAATGAAGTAAGCATTGTTATGCGAGAGGAAAGAAACAGGAACGCGGGGGAGAAGAGGGTGAAATACACAGGGGAAGGACTTTGAGATAAAAAAGTGATAATGTCTCTAATCCATTCCAGATGAAAGCCGTTGGAGTGATGGGGTTGGGGATGATGGGAAATGTCGGTCACACCCACATCACACCATCTTTTAATGAGTCTCCTCACGTTGAGAGATGGGGTGTACCCATAGAAACGAAGAGCAAAACACACACGGTCAGAAACGCTGGAAGGTGAAGGTGGTTCGTTTGCTTCATTCGACCAGCGTTCGTGGTGTTTTCACTCTGGCATTGTGTTAGCGATGTCCCAGCATGAAGAAATCTTAACACCGTGTCGCTCACACTTTGTTTGTTTACCCAGGAGATTTTAAATGATATCATCATTGATAATCAATCAGGAGTTTTCAACTAGGAGTTGTTGAAGATGTTGAAGATATGTTTATCAGAACTTTTTCAAATCGTTCTTTTCCATGATCTATAACCCTGCATTCACACACCCTTAAACAGCACCAACCAGACCCCTTTAATGAATCTGAAGGATAGACAGGAAGGTATTTATAACCATCGTGAAACTGCTGGACCATCACCTGGATCCTGCTTGTTCTCGTGTCTCTACGATGGGCACGCAGCTGTCGAGCTGCTTCTGACCAGGGGGTCCTGGGTGGAGAGGTGTGAGGAAGTGAAGGAGCCCCGGAAAAGGAGGCTGTGTAAATCTGGTGTCATAATTCCCACATGTTTGCTGTGAACTCCATCTTATTTATGTTGTTTATTTTGGCCTTTTTTAAAATTGGTTATTTAGCAATGTTTGCTTGCTTTAGAAATGTATATATTGTCAGGTGTCAGGCAGAAAAAAGTTTTTGAAACCTGGCTCATTACAAATTGTACCGTCCTTTTGTTTGTGTGTGTGTGTGTGTGTGTGTGTGATAAAAAGATAGGTGACAGCTTGCATGACCTAATGCAAGCTGCTAATGGTGGTGTGTCATCCAAGTGTTAAGTGGCAATGAGAGTGCCTGTAGTTGACAGAACTACAGAATAAAAACACAATAATAATAACTTTCAGCTTTCAGGTAGTTTATAAAATGTAACAAGGATGAAATGTCTGTGAATGGGGGAAGACGAGGGGCACGGTTGATATCTGACTCCATGCTCACAAGGGTCGTCTTTATCCAGTGAGTAATACAGGATTAAAAGTTTGGGGATGCTGCCAGATGTTAGAGAGCTTGGTGGATGTTGGAGAGAGAGGGAAAGGAGATGGGGAATCATGGAGTAAAAAGGTGGAGTTTCTTGAGAAAAAAAACCCATCAATTGTTAAAGTTTAACTCACCTTGGTGTAAAGGCATGCCCCCGACCCATTTTGAAAAATGCCATGATGGGGAAAAAAAAAGATTATGGTGGAACGAGGTCCTGAAAGGGGGTCTCATATAATGGATGTCCTTAATTGTCTCTACAGTAAAAAGTTCCCTTTGAAGTAATCTGCTCTTGCTCTGCTGATAAAAAAAAAGAAAGTGTGAAAAGTTACACGGGGGGGGGAAGAATCATAAAAGGATCCAGCAGGTTTTTTAGTTACCTTTTAATTTAAAAAGAAAAAGCAAAATACAGGAAATAGAACATAATAGAATGGTAGATGTTTTTTTTTTTTTTTTTTTTTTTTTTTTTAAATTTACATTGTTAGTTTAGTATAGGGTTCGATGAGAAAAGGAAATGAAAATGGTAAAGATCGAAACTGGAGGTAAAAACGGCGGATAATGATCAATTGCTAAACACACAAATCGCAAATGTGATATTAAAATAAGGAGCAATGTAAGTATGTAAAAAACTATTTAAGCAACAGAAATGTCCTTATGCAACTCAAACTACAAGATACAATGTTTATAAAGTAAACCTCAGAAATAATAAATTTACCAGTAACAAAATGTAGTATGCTTCCTTTTATAAATCTATTCACCTTTGAATTACATTACACAACCTCATGAGGATTAACATTGGCCTCGCCTTTCCAAGGTGGCAAGCTTTTTTGAGAGCAGAAGCTAGCTCCAGTTTGACTCGGAGCTAGCTTCTTTCCTCTGGACAGGTGAGTCAAATGTTTGCTTTTGTTGGTGTTAGAGTCTTGTTAGACTTGTGTTGCTATGTGGATTCGATTCAGTGTAATGCTACAATTATATGGTGCTAAAACAGCGACAGTTTGGAGCGACATTGACAAAAGATTTGGCATTGTAAAATCAAACACTGAAAAATTAAACATTGAAAAATCACTTGCAATGACATCAAAAAAGAGGTTTGGCATTGGAAAATTAGACATTGAAAAATCAAACATTGTTAGAAAGTAAAAACTTGATATTCTCATTTTATGCTGCAGCTTTTTTTCAATGAGAGATGTTTTCAGTGTCACTGCAGAGTTCCTTCAGCTACAATGTCACTACAAGCTGGCCTTGTTTTGCTGTCGGGGGAGGGGCTAAATTGAAGACCCATTTGTGGGCCTTCCGTTTTACCGGTACTCATCATCTAATTAGTATAATGGTCCATGGTAAATAGGTGAATATTGGGGCAGCTAATTTCTATTCAGTCAGGTTTTTATGATTCAGCTTGAACAAGGCGTGGAGAAAAACAAGAGATGCACTAGTTGAAGTAACCCATACAGCGTTGCCGATTTCTAAACTTTTCTCAATATTTCCTCCCAAACTGGGGTCTCCGGACCCTTGGGGGTCCGTGAAACGGTCTTGTGCTTTGTCTAACTTCATTTTTGGACGCATTAACGACTTTAGAAAATGTTCCATTTAATTTTTTTGATATAGAAATATGGGATTTTTATTTTGTGACCCGCACAGATAACAGAAGTAATGGTAAATGTAAACATTTCTAGAAGTGTTTTTAGAAGTGAATAAAATTTTGTTTAAAAAAAAAATTCAAAACGAAAAAAAAATTTAGATACCGGCCGGCATCTCTCCTCGTTATTATTAGAAAGCTGTTGAGCAATGGGAACTGACAATATTAGGACCACATCATAGCAAGACGAAGTAAGGTAAGAAGAAAGCAGCACAGCTATTAATAATGGTCCTTTATGGAGCGCTAACAGCTACTACTGTGCGTGGATGTGTAGTGAGAGACAGGGGAGTGACATGAAAGACGGATAAAACACGACATCACCGTCCAGACTGCGGACACGGAAAAAAATTGTATCCGAATTAGTACCACGTATGGAACTAGAACAGATCGGATTTTTCGGAGGGTTGAAAAGTTTAGAATTGGGCCGTTGACACTGCCGTGAAAAAGACACATATGGGTCGTATATGGGCAAAAAGATAATATTTGGGTCTCATTTGCCAGCAGTGTAATCGTAGCCCTAGACAAGTCTGATTGGGACAAACCACAAGAAACCACTCCTGGGAAATACGTGGCTGTGAAATTCCTAGGAAGTGTCAGAGATACCAGAACCCCACCTGCATATCAATAACCTCCCTTAGTGAGGACTCCTCCAGAGAAACCTACGGGCATGACCTCAACTCCCTGCTGTAGGACCTGTTGCTATGTTTACATGTGTATTTATGATTGCAGGGTAGCAATGAGTGATTGGTGGTAAATGTCTGCAGGGAAGATGAGCAGACTGGAGGATAGAAAGAATGTGAGGCTTCTTCTGTTCTTGAATGACTTTTCCAGGGAGTTTCTATTCCTGGCTCTCTGATCCAATGTTTAAGGAATGGAGTGTAGAAATCCACCGTCTGCTGTCTGCTCTCTGAATAACCAACAATGGTCACCATGATGGAGTTGTTCAGAGCAAAATTATGGGGAGAGACGAAAGATTTTTAGACTTCTTGCATACATTTGGCTGGATAATTTACTGCCCTTTGTTTTAGGTTTGTTTACTGGCACAGAACATACACTTCCCAGATGATTTTTCATGTGTTTGAGTTGATTATCCTCATGGAACCAAATTTCAACCATCTAGATGTAGATTTTAGCTGACACTGAATGATTTCACGTAGTCCTCCCTCTTTGTTATTTCATCCAAGGATTTAGCTGACACTGAATGATTTCACGTAGTCCTCCCTCTTTGTTATTTCATCCAACTTGTGCAAAGCTTCTGATAGCAGGCTCAACAATTGGTACCCTTTTCATTTAGGGTTTTAACCTCTCCCTGATTTGATTTAAAGCATCGGCATGCAAAATCTAGCCACTAGGGGCGCTAGACTTGCAAGGCCACTGGCAACACTGCTCTGTCGCCAAATTAAACAGTCTTCCTCCATGTTTTTGGTATCTGAAAGCAGACATCTTTGGACCAGCAGATCGAGAAGTCTTTGAGTTACTTGTAAAGACAAGGTCACATCCACCTAGATTACATCCTACATCAGAGAACCAAAATGTCTGATCAGGTAAGCGTCATAGCTGTTTTACTTTGTTGTTTCAGCACCTAGAATGGGTCATGTGACCTAGAGTGCTCCATACACTTAAAACCAATGTTCCCTCTAATTTTTCATGTGTCGAGCATTCACTGTGAACCTCCGTGAGCAACATCACACGTGCTACTCAGTGGTTACAACATGCCTTCTAAAAACCTGAGATTATAGAAGTTACATGGGCTTTACTAAAAGAAATCAAATTACCAGAAGTAATGTATTTCATACTACTAAGTTTAGATACAACTGATTTTGCCTGTTATATGAAAAAGACAAAAACATATTTTTTTAATAAGCTGTATAGTATGTTTTATGTCAGAGTAGGCGTCCTGCTAAGGAAGAACTGACATCTATCACAGTTCAAATTTTATTGCAATTAAATTATTTACATTTTGCGCAATGAGATTTAGCACAAGCATGTGGTACTGTGCAGCTTCAATTCTGTCGGTCTGCTGCAGGGCAGCTGTGGCTACAATTTAGCTCACCACCGTCAGGCTGTGAATGTGTGCGTGAATGGATGAATAACTGATGGTAGCGTGAATCGCTTTGGGGTCGCCAAACTTGATAAAATGCTGTACAAGAACAAGCCATTTATATAAATTGCTATAGTCCCTAGGCATGCGCTCATAAAATAAGAAACATATAAACCGAGTTGCTTTTCAAAACGGAGGTAGAACAAGAAGGCTGGTCAGAAACCAGCAGAAGCCGTGCGCTGCAAAAGGCTTCAACTGCAACGGCTCAACAGCGCTCTAGGAACAAACAGCAGGTGTAGGGCTCCTAATTGGTTGAAAAACGGCACTTACGATCTCACATAAGCAGATCCCCAAAACACGGCCACACAAGCAGCTGACATGCAGCAGCAGCTAACTAGACGCACACCGCCACCTGGCCAACTAGAAAGGTGTCAGCCCCACCCATCAATCAGTGGTGCGCTCTGACCAGCACCTGATCAGCACCAGAATTGCAAAGTGGTACAGGATAACTTGTTTTATGATCATGTTATATGTAGTTCAGCTTGGATTTGATTTTCTGCGTTGCATAGATCTGCTGTGCGTGCTGAATCCAGATGCAGTGTGCGATTACGCATGTCTACAGCACCAGGGGAGCAGTGCTTACAGTACACTCTCGAGAAGTTGAAAACTGTTATTTTCACATGTGCTGCTGAAGGGTTTTCAATGATTTTTCTGCATCTCTCCACTAAAATGAAGCTACCAGAAACACTGATTGTTTATTGCTGAGTAAGCAAGCGATCATAAATGCAAAATCCAAACAAACAAAAATAAATCAGCATCCCTTATACCTCATAATCTGTACTCTCCCTGAAATTATTAGATGCTGTGGAGTGAATAACCACCACCTGTTCAGATCATGTCATCGATTGACAATAACGCGTGCAGACAACTAGAAAAGGAGTGAAAAAGGTTAAGAGTGCCGTAGGACAGATGAGGGACTTTCCACATTCGTTGTCGAAACTTCTGAATTTGACAGTCCATCTGCAACTTTTTTTCTACCTGTCCTGACATAGTCTCTTCTGTCTGCATGTCTTCTCTCCACCCCTCTGTCTCTCAGATTCGCCTGATCTGTGTACAAGTTTTCGTTCATTGCCATAGCTGCAGCAACACTTGCACTCACTGAGCAGATGACGCCTATAATTAGGCGCAAAAATGCTGGGATTGAGATGTGATTGTAATGATGAGTGAACATCAGAGGGCGGGAGGATTAGCGGGTGGATGCATGTTCTGCCTTGTGCCGATCCGAGATTTGAACAATTAATGTTCACTCAGAACTCTCCTTTATGTTTCAGGCACTTAAGTTTATCTTCTAAATCCCATCTCCCAAGCTCTCTTTAAGTAGTTTTGCATTTAGCATCACATCATACGGCTGTCTGAACATAAAGGGCCCCAATAAAAGAAAGACCTGAACAAATGAGGGATGAACTGTTTTGAAATTATGTTGAAGCAATTCATGTCTTTTTAGAAGGTTGCTAGGAAACACAAAAACCATCATTTGTGAAAACTTCCATCTCAAAGCTGAGTTAAAGCCAGTCTGAGACTATTATTAGTTACCATTTGCAAAGACTTGGCACAGTGCCCTCCTGTTAACACAAAGATGGACTTTGGCTGGTTGCAGCAAACATAAATGAGTCTGGGAACATAATTACTTCCGTTTAGTACATAGCACACACAATGGTGCTTGGTTCTTGCAAACATTCACACAGATCAAAAGTAAAAGGGCTGCATAGGATGATTTTATATGAAGGTAATTTATTTGTTAGTGCATAATACATATTAGTGCAAAGTTCTACCTCTAGGATTTGAATAAAAACCTACCTTTTGAAAAGGCTTTTGTCTTTCTTCTACTTCCCTGTTTGCCAGCTAGGTTTATAGACCTTTAACAGACTTGCAGTGTTGTTGGACAAATCTGTTAGCACAAGTGGTTTGTAGCTATTTTGTGAACTTTACCTGTGCTCTCACTGGACAAACTATTGAACTGTTAAAAATAGGCTATTACTATCCAAATATAGCAAAGTGCATTTTTTTAGATGGCTTGAGAAGTGATAAGCTTGCGTTTGCTTATTTATCACAAATATCGACATATTAGTGGCGGGTACAGTCACGCTAATCTGCAAGCTCTAAATCCTGTACCAAATTAAAATGAAATACATTTATTATTTATTGCTTTCCATACATTGGTGCATTGCAGCCTACAAATGGCTGTCATAGTTTAAGATAAAACAATATGCAAAATACAAAATTTCTACCAGAAGGCCTAAAAAGAAATAGCAGAAAAACAACTTAATTTGCTCATTTAGTGTAATGTTAGAAGTGTCACCACTCCACATACCACACATCATTGTAGTTTTTATCTGATTCAAGTTCACAGAACAAGCAGTTTTTATTTTTGTCTCTTATGGCGTTAGCCAGCCATGAACCAATTTTAAAAAATTGCTAATTCACCAATATTATTGGTGAAACAAAGGTCTGGTTTGGGCTCACTGTCGCTCTTATGACCACTGGGTATGAATTTTCACATCACTGTGGAGGAATATTGCCCCTGGCTTTGTTGCAGGCTTGTGTTCATTGAGCTAATTTAAAGTAGACTCTGACTAGGCCAATCTAAAACATTCATTTTGTTTCATTGTCCTGCAACATAACCCAAACTTACTTGGGCTTAAAGTCATAAACTAATGCCCAGACATTTACATTCTGGATTTTCTGCTAGAGAGCAGAATTCATGGTTACATCAGTAATGAAAACCTGAGATGATCACATTTTCATTAGCCTCTGTGTTGTCTTATATGAGCAAAGGTATTTACCCTTACGCGCTTCAATGAATGCCATTTTTGCCCAGACCCTTTCTTTTTGTTGAATAATGAATATAGACCATAACTGTGGCAAGTGAGAATTGTTGTGCTTTTTAAAATTTCTGTTATTTTTGTGACCTGCATCAGTCATTTATTTACTCCTGGATTAACTAGGTAGGCCAGCCACTCCCCTGAAGGTTTCACTTTGCTTTGCTGGAGTCCAAAAGCCTTAGAAAATACTTTTTTAAGTCTTTCCAGACTTATAGAGGTAAATTGGTCTTTAATATATTCTTTCTTGGCATGAAATGTTTCTTTGAGATTTTTCTGAAAGGTCCTGTTTAAGTGAATTCTTGTTTATACAGGTCATGCAGTAATCAAGCTTTGGTGTGGCTTGTGAAACTGAACAGATACATAGTTTTTCACATAGGGCTAATTTGGTTTTGATATCTTTTTCCCATAATCAATTAAATTATCATTATTGCTGTTGTGTATTTTCTCAGTTTGTTGATGATTGACATTAAACTTGGTTTGGTTTAATCTTGATGCCCTAGACAGTTATTTGTGACTAGGAATTTAATTTTGAAACTCTTGGCATTAGGTTGGCGTCTCTAGTTGTGACTGCATTGTACACCGATGTTTGCTGAAAGTTTTCTCATCACATACTCATACCTGTGGTTTTACCTGATGATTATCAGAATGGGGAGGGATATTGTGCTTTATAATCCATTTAAAGAAACACTTGGTTCCCAGCGACAGCACACCAGAGGAGAAACGCATTTCAGCTGGATGATGCACTGCTGCATCCTCGTCTCACACTCATGTCACTCACTGATAAAAAATGGTTTGATTGATTGATTTAATTTATTTTTTTAATTTCTCATTGTGTCTGCATTTTAGGGGAAGGCCGTATGGTACAGAGTGAGGGGGAAAAATATAGCTCTTGTTTTTCCCAGAAGGTGTGTGTTTATGTACTGTGACACATTGCAACAAGATGGAGGTGAAGGCGCAGAGATTCCTGGAGTTTCATCACACCACAGCGGTTCCTGATGATGGAGATGCTGCTCTGTTTGCATAGTGTGCTGTGAGTGTGGGTTCACATACAGCAACAGTAGCTTAGGCTACAGTTTGGGGAAAACACAGAAAGTCCAGGTCAGATTGGCCTCCGTCGTTGTTGCTCTCGTAACTTATTGTGACACTTGGTGTTGACTTTGAGCTGCACTGCGTGGGTTTGGCTCGGTCCTGGAGGGAAATCAGTCTGTTTGTCTTTGAGAACGGATGACTGCTTTAATTTGGACCGGCCCGTTACGTGTTGAGTAAAGGTGTAATTGTCTGCGGTTTCTTACCACAACCTCCCTTGCGCACACCGAAGCATAAACACACTCCTTTCCTGATTCTGTCACCTTTTCTCCCCGTTCCTTGTCTCCACCTTCAGGCGATGTTATTGACATTTTTCTTAGTTAAGTGTTTGCAGTTGAGAGAGATTTGCTAATGTTTGGAAGTAGAAAAACGCCTCAGGTGAGCACCGCCAGGAACTCTCACTTATAAGCCCAGTTACTGAGCTCACCAACATTTTAAACAACATGCTAAATCTTTTTATCAGATGCCTAAAAGCGTTGAGACATCCCAGTACCATTTAAATAATTAGACATATTACCTTGTGTCCATTCTCATGTTTACATAAATGTGTTGCTCCTAGTTGTTCCAAAGTACAGATCGATGCCAAAGATGGTTATATTGGATTTCTGAATAAGTTTGTTGTCCTTGTAGTTCTTACTACTTCTCTCTTTTTTCCTTCACTAGCCCCTTGTTTTGTTTTATCATCTCATACTTATTTCATTTCGGTTTAACTTCTCCTACTCCTTCTTGATGTTGTGCTTCTTCCTTGTGACCCTTGCTGTTACTCTTTTCTATTATTTCACTTCCTTCTCCTTTGTTTACCAACTCCTTTCTCCTCTTTATTTTTGTCTTCTTGTCCTTCCTGGTTATTCCACGCAGCTTCCTCTGAGACTGTTTTTCCCTTTTTTTTTCCCATTTTGTTTTTTTTTCTCCTTTTCCTTTTCATTTACTCTTTGATTCACCACACTGTGCCTTTTGTAATTAATAAAGTGCTTGTAAGGTTCACTGTTTAGACTTTACCACCGCAGTTTGGAATCCAGGTGTATTTCTGTTCAGGGGTGGCCAGCCACTCCCTTAGAGAAAGGGTGAAGAGCTTGACCATCTGAGATGGGCTCAGCCACTTCTCCACATCGAGAGGTGTCTGCTGAGGTGGCTCTGGCATTTGCTACTATTGCCCCCTGGACGCCTCCCTTGGGAGATGCTCCAGACAAGTCCTACCGGGAGGAGGCTAGGGGACAACCAAGCATACCAATGAATAGCGTTGGTATGCTTGGTGCTCAAACAGGTGGAAATGGGCATTGGCTTTCAACAAAGCACCAAACTTCTAGAGCACCCGAACAAAACTGGTTCAGGAATGAGAGTTCTAGGCAATGGAATAGGCCAGTCTGTTGGCTGGCTTGTGAATGTACCAGGCTTTCCCCAGACGAGCTGGAGGAGGGGCCTGGGCAGAAATAATTCTGGGTGTCTCTTACACCCTTCGGATTGGTGCACCATACGCACAGATATGTCTGTTGGTCTCCCGCTCCATTCATGAACAACCCCCCCCCCCCCCCCCTCAATACTTAAACTCCTCCAGTTGACACGATACCCCCCTCCCCCAACCTGCAGAAGGTAAGGCATATTTTCCGTTCAAATTTTCCCACATTTTCTGGCACTATTCTGGAAAACCCAACCCAAATTGTGACCTCGATTGATGATGGGTGTAAAATTTCCAGATAAAATGAATTGTTCAGAATGTTCAGAAAGAACCCAGGAGCCACCAAGGCCCAAGCCTGTCATTAACTAGAAAATGCTGAAACACATTGTCACCACCTACAATAAAGTGACTGAGAGGATACCAACTGAAAAACAACCTGCCAGAAAATTGACACCTTCAAGCTTGGCTAAAATTTGCAGTAGCCCCCATGGACAAACATACTTTCTTCTGGAGAAAGGTTTTCTCATCACTTGAGCTTGATATTAAACTAACATACGAGAAAGAAAAGACGTATGTCTGAAGGAGTCAAGATGAGGCTGGAAGGCCTAAGAACGCCATATCAGTTTGAACCTTTGGGTGCAAATTTTAGATTTGTTTCAAGTAGAATAATTAAATAAACTGTACATTTCAACTTTAGCTCTCAAAGTCTCCTATATCTGTGCATATGCAACTGAATGTCACCATTTGATTTTTTTTATTTTTTTATTTTTTTTTATGGGAGCCCACGCACAAAGACAGAGGCCACAGCTGAATTATTGTTGCTCATATTTATATATGTGTCACAATTCTTGGGCACACCGGTGTCAGTGAGCAAACACTTCAACTACCTTCAGCCGTTTACGGAGTCCCATTCCACAATTTCAGGCATGCATTTCAAAAGGCCTCTGTGTGAGCTCGAAAGAATTGAAACCGTCAAACGCAGCACTTATACCCTGAACATCTAGAAGCTTTTTAAATGGATGCCTTGCTGTCGGGCGAAATGTTTGCTTGTCGATGGAGGCCACCCCCCAATGCTGACAGAGCCTGGCTGACTTCCCAGAACAAGAATATCTGGCAGGTTGTCTGAGAGGCCCAGCAGTCACAATGACACGCTCCCCAAACACACACACACACACACACACACACACACACACACACACACACACACACACACACACACACACACATATTCACTGAGTAGTGTACACAAATGTCCGTCCTTTAAACCGTGAGCACTCCGGCTGGGCCTTACATAATGATAGAGAATGGAGGCATTACAGCAATTTGTTTGATTTAAGTTGTCAAAGAGCCCTGGGCCATGCCCTTCTCAGCTGGTTTTGATACCCGCTGCATGTGTGCGTCTCATCCACTTCGCCTCTGGAGGAAAAACTGAAGGGAAAGGGCTGAATCACACACACAGCGATTTGTTGGGGAAGGACTTTTTATTGTCGGATGTGGTAGCCAAGAATATGAGTGGGTTTGCCCTCTATGTGGTCTGTATGTGCTGTATCACGTCTTTGTGAGAGTCTTCTTCCAGCTGTTGAATCAAAACATTTAAATTTAAATCTACAAACAAGAACCTCCGATTTTTGGTACCATCTATGCTAGTTAGACTCTATAAGGGCTTGATACACACACTGACTGCGTCTGAGTACATTTATACTATTTTAGTGTAGAGTCAATTAAAACAATTGTGGGGCTTTATGCTACAGAGTACATTTAAACCGTTAACGTGAATAAAATGTCATTAAAAAGCATTAAAGTTTGGGTTTTAAAATTGGGGGAAAAAAATCTGAAAAACATCTAGCGACTTTGAAACGTTTTGATGTTTACAATACATGAGATTTTATTTATCCTAGATAATCCTAGATAATTGATGGTAAAAAGCCCAGTCTGCTCTCATCATTTCGCTTATGCTGATTAAACGAGCCAACATTCACCAAGCAACTGTGTTTCACAATGATGTGAAGTGCAAGAAAATAGACGTAGACCACAATAGAAGCAATTTGGGGAGCTTTATGACTGGTTTTGTTCTGACATTAGTACAAAACTATACAAAACAATTAAAATACACAAAGAACCAGCTGCCAAAACTTGCAGTTGTAAAATAAGACCAACGTAAAACTTCACATCTCCCTGTGAATATCATGTAAAGCTTTATTTGTTGGATTTTGTACCCAAATGTCTCAAGTTATGTGTTGTGACTATAGGTTTCTATTATGTAACGAGCACTGTGTCTCTGTATAAAGTACCTTCTCACTTTCTCCTCTAATTGATGTAAATATAAATGAAAAGGCCAGAATGCAAAGTAAAAGTATGAGTGGAGCGTCACAGGTAATTACATTGAGCTGCAGAGTGTGATTGAACCTGATTACAGCTCCTCGTGGTGTGTGTGTGTGTGTGTGTCGTAAGGGTAATAGAGGCCCAGTGTTCTCGGGTTCCAGCTTTAAATAAGGGGTCTTTATCTGTGTGTGTGTGTGCAGCGCTGGTGTGAACGCACTAAAGGGTTGGAGCTTGTTTCCCTCCATTTAGATGTGGTCCACGCACCTCGCACCAGGTGTGGTGACCACTAACCAGCCCGGCTTTTAACCGTCACGCCTGATTGGGAGCCTGAGGCCAAGCTGGCACACGACAAGCCTACACACTCACAGCACACGTCGTCACATACACACTCAGGCCGTTCCTTAACCCCCCCAGTATTTCTAAAGTTCACTAACTTTTCACCATTTGCAGTGGAAGGAGGGATTTTGGGAGATTGAGTAGGAATTCAATAGAAGCTCCATGCTTTTCTGATTTTCTCTACCCTTTAACTGTATAAGAACAGGTGGTTTTGTAGATTGTTTTGAAAATTGTTTTCTAACACTTGTGACTTTTTTTTTTTTTTTTTGAAGCCAAAATTCTAATTCAATTAATTGAAAACAAAATACAAAACTATTTCATAAAGGCTATATTTCCAAAAATGGCACAAGACAATAGAGCATTAGTGAAATACATTAAAGCCAAAATCACATTTATTAATGACACTAACATGCGCATGCATTAAGGTTCTTCTTCCCTTGATAATGTCGATACTAAAATTATTAAATACAAAGCGAATCAAAATGTTAACAGAAACCACAAAATCAAGATGCCCCAGAAACATAGCACTGGAATAGAAGTTTTAGACACAGGTTGTACGATGCAATTTACAGAACTGATAAAATTAAATGGTTTAACAAAAAAAACAAACAAACAAAAAACATAGAGAGAGAGAATTAAAATCAATACAACTGTTAAGTCCAGGGCTAGCAGCATCATGTAGTTTAAGGGTTTTGCTGGCGAAGGGGATGATGCACTTCACGAAATGGATGACAGCATGAGGAAAGAACATTAATTTGGAATATTGAAGCAATGTTTCATGACCTTTGTCAAGAAGTTAAAGCTGGAGCACCATTGAGTATTCCAAAAGTACAAGGACCACCAAATTAGCTACAAAGAGGCTTTAATACTATGATGAGCTGAAAAGAATAGTTTGAGCCATGCGGCTACAAATATCAGTCGATTGCACCAGCAAAACGTTCTGAGAAGCTTCTGGAAGGATACCCATAATAATGGACCGAAGTCGTACAGTGACTGCATGCATTTCCACCACAAAATAAGTTAATGTATGTGTGATACAGACTCTGAAGAAAGTTTTAAAAAATCTCTGAAATCTTCTCTCTCCATCATTCTGGAATGGAGCAAAGAAAAATAATTTCAGTAATCCTGACTGATTTAGTTCAAGAAAAGTTTATTCTAGTCAGATTTAATGCCAGGTAGTGAAAAAAAGTGTTTTTGTACAGCGTATATAAATATCTGGTTTCAACTCTGTGTGCCCGAGTAGCTCTTTAAGTGCCGCAAAGATAATGAGCCATTGATCCACATCTTGCAAAACTACTTTTCATTTTTCTGGATAACTGTAAATTCTAGTTTAAGTGCAAAGTGGCTGCATGTTTTACAACTTCATGGATGATTGATCACTGAGGAAGTGGTTTCTTTGTGCATTTTCTGGCATTCTATCTTTATTTGTAATCTCACAGTTCAAAGCGTATAATATGATTGGTTTTCTGTCCTTTCGTAGAAATAAAGAGAAGCTTTAGTCATGCTTTGCATTACTGGTGTTGAAAATGTCTCCTTTCACACTTTCCCCCCCCCCCCCAGATCTCTTTTGACTTGGCCGAGTACACCGCTAACGTGGACGGTGTGGGGACGCTGCGTCTCCTGGATGCCATCAAGACATGTGGTCTGACCAGCAGTGTCAAGTTCTACCAGGCCTCCACCAGCGAGCTGTACGGCAAAGTCCAGGAGATCCCACAGAAGGAAACCACGCCTTTTTACCCCCGCTCACCTTACGGTAAAACTAACTAATACGTTGAAAGCTGCTACTTCACAAGGAAGCAAGCATAAAGTATGTTCTCTGTTTGTTTTTGTCAGGGTCTTGCACGTGATCATTAAAGCGCGTACAAATTACATGATATCCCTACTTCACTTTATCTTTGTGCATTTATGAATACATGTCTTTAGGAATGTGTGTGTGTGAATAGAGGAATGCTTTAGACCTCTAGCTCCCTTTGAGCTCCCTTCACACCCTGAGGCCAAACGTCTGATTGAAGACTGGAGTGGCTCTCTTCTTTAACAAAGACACCTTTATATCCACAGCACTCCGCTCTCACTTTCAGCTTCAACACACACACACACATAAACACAGGCTGCACACGTGTGGTAGCGATCAGGTTTAATGTTCACCGTTGTCTCAATGCTCTCCTTCCTGACACTTTCTCCATCTGTCAGCACTCAATCTGAAGCTGAATAGGAGGCATGCACCAAGCTGGTCCTTCATTAATTAGACCTGGGAAGGTGGAGGCAGAGGTTGCCATGGGGAACTCCCTTCACCTCTACTATATAGCTTGACCTACAGCTTAATCAGCAGGCACCTCCCTTCATTGGCTTTGGTATTTCACTCATTACAGGAGAAGGGAGGTTGAGGAGGAGTTTGGTTAGAGATGGCGCAGCTCTTGGTCAGTCAGCGAGAGTCTTAGATTCAGGCTCTTGAGAGGAAGAAAGCATCTATCTTTGACCCCAGCGTGGGGTTTCATGATCTGGTTGTGCAACTTTGATTGAAGAAGAATTTCTCTCTCTGCATGTTGCTCTACATTATCAGTTTGAGCGGATTTTATATCCATTGGTTTCAGTTTTATTCTTTTGCAAAGCTTGACTTAGATTGTTGGGTGTTAGTGTTCCAGTCTTTCTTTAAGACCAATCAGTGACACCAATAAATTATTAATTAATTTCTTGTCAGTGAATTAAAAATCTGACCATATATCAGTTTTTTGTGAGATAGACATTGTGAACTAGACCGTATTGTCCAGTTTAAGAATCCAGTAATCACAGCTCAGACTATGATCCTCAGGTAAGAGATGTGCCCACCACAGTATGTTCACTTAGCCTGCCGCTATCTGATGCCCGTTCACAACAGCCTTGTTGTTGCCCTGAACATAAAACATATCCATTGGAATCTCCTTGTCTTTGTCAGTAATGCTGGAAACCATCAAGACCGTCCAGATTATTTTTATTTCTCTCCAGAGAGTAAAACTTTCTTACTCCTGTCAATATTGTGTGTTATGTTCTCTTAAAAACAGTCCAAGTCTATATGCTTGTGGGGTGGAAGGAGTCGTGGCCTATGAAGATGTTTTTTTTTTCTTGTTTTGTGCTTTGATCCCTG
The DNA here is from genome assembly GCF_011125445.2 of Fundulus heteroclitus. Taxonomy (NCBI): domain Eukaryota; kingdom Metazoa; phylum Chordata; class Actinopteri; order Cyprinodontiformes; family Fundulidae; genus Fundulus; species Fundulus heteroclitus. Next base: position 12,788,068 of record NC_046369.1, read on the forward strand.
TTCTCGCAGAATCCATGTTATTAGTTTGTTAGGCTTTGGTCAGTCAGAACCCTAATCTTGGTTTAAACTCTGTCCTCACAGACAGCTCGTTGGATTTTCCAACTTTACTCAGGCGACATTTTTGGGTCTAACACTTCATTTTTTTATCCTTTAACCCTCAAGATCTTTTAAGAACTTTAAAATAGCTCTTTCGTTGGTTTCAACCTTGGCAGTGATGCAGTGTTGTATGAGGCCTTGCATCTGCTTCTCGACAATCCTGTGATATTTGACTACAGAAATCCTCAAGGCAAATTTTCTTGAAATGTATATATTTTTCAATGATTTGAGCAGCTAAATAAGACTATTTGCCAGTGGAATTAGTATTGCTACCCCTAAAATAAGATCCTTAGATATCATACACTTGAAATAAGATGATGGAGATGAATTGTTCCTAAGTGCAAAAACTGTATTTCATTGGCAAATAGTCTTATTTACCTGCTCGAATCAAGGAAAAATACACTAATTTCAAGAAATTTTTATCTACTTTTAGTTACCTTTTTGCAGTGCCTCTCTGGGTCATTATGAAAGTATGAATCACTGACAGAACATAACACGAATGCCAGATTTATTTTTTTAAGCTATGCTGTTAACACTAATATAACACTAATATAACACCTAACCCTAACCCTAAACCACTTTCAGTTTAAATATAGTTCGTCCGTCCGTCTTCTTCCACTTATCCAGGGTCGGGTCACGGGGGTAGCAGCTTCAGTAGGGAGGCCCAGACGTCCCTCTCCCCGGCCACTTGGGCCAGCTCCTCCGGGGGAATCCCAAGGCGTTCCCAGGCCAGCCGGGAGACATAGTCCCTCCAGCGTGTCCTGGGTCTTCCCCTGGGCCTCCTCCCGGTGGGACGTGCCCGGAACATCTCACCAGGGAGGCGTCCAGGAGGCATCCTGACCAGATGCCCGAGCCACCTCAACTGGCTCCTCTCGACGTGGAGGAGCAGCGGCTCTACTCTGAGTCCTCCCCGGATGACTGAGCTCCTCACCCTATCTCTAAGGGAGAGCCCAGACACACTACGGAGAAAACTCATTTCAGCCGCTTGTATCCGGGATCTCGTTCTTTCGGTCACGACCCAAAGCTCGTGACCATAGATGAATTACTGAAAATGTAGTTTTCAGTAATTTACATTTATTGTGCCTCTTGCTCCATTTTTTTCTTTTTGCATTCTGAAGCTCTGTTTACAACCTGCATTAGAGCCACCAGCTATAATGCAAGTCACCAGCCACTGAAATGCAAATACTTCTCCGCTGCTCAAAAGAATAAAATAACACTTTTTAAACAGAGTATAATATCACGTCAGTTAAACTTCTGGACTATTGATCTGTTCAGTTCAGTAGAGGAGTTTTTTTAATCGGTGTCAGCTATTTTGGTGGTAATAAAATTAACAACAGGTGCACTAAAGGGACAACAAGAGACAACCACAACAACAGAAATGGATTTGCAGTTGGAGAAAACTGAATTTTTTTCGACTGCTTCTTAGTAGTTTTGCATTTGACCAGGGTCAGTGTCACTAATGGTATCATGAGGCGATACCTGAACCCTACAGAAGTTGCACAGACTGTCCAATGCCATCAGGATGGCACATCAATATGTGCCGTTGCCAGAAGGTTTGCCTGGTCTCCCAGCATAGTCTCAGGAGCATGGAGGAGATCCCAGGAGACAGGCAGTCACTCTAGGAGAGCTGGACAGGGTCAGTTTGAGGTCCTTAACTCATCAGCAAGACCGATATCTGCTCCTTTTGTGCAAGGAGGAACAGGGTGTGTACTACCAGAGCCCAACTAAGTGACCTCCAGTGGGCCACTGGTGTGAATGCCTCTGACCCAACCATTAGAATAGTAATCTAGGTGTAGTTGCAGCAAAATAAAAGGCAAATTGAGCATGTAGATGCACAAAAAGGCGAAACGTGAGGAGAATAAGAGACTGTAGTGTAAGGTAAAATGTACAAAATAAGAAAAACATACTGTACAGGTATTAGTTATTGAAGATAGCATCCTCAAAAATATTAAAGTGTGTAACTGAGTAGGGTAGTTTAAAAAATGTGAAAGACATGTATGTATATTTATACATAAAACACACTAACCGACTATTTATAACAATAAGAAAATCTGCATAAAAAGCAGAGATGATTATCAAGTTTGATGGGAGCAATGGTGGTTATAAAGTCTAACAGGTGCAGGTATTAAGGACCTGCAATAATGCTCTTTTGTCCATTTAGGATGCAGAAGTCTGTCAATGAAGGAACTGTCCAACAGCTTCACCCATGGGGTGCTAGACATTGTCCAGCAATCATGTTATCTTTGCCAGGGTCTTTTCTCTCACCACCTGTATTGGGGCAAGGGGACATCCCAGAACAGAGCTGGCCTTCCTGATGAGCTTATCTAGCCGCTTCCTCTTAGCTGTAGATAAGCTGCTGCTACAACGTACTGCATCATTGAACATGGCTGATGTGACCATGGAGTCAAAAAAGGTCTTGAGGAGCGCCCTCTACACTCCAAAAGGTCTCAGTCTCCTTAGCTGGTAGAGTCTGCGCTGACCCTTCCTTTATAGAGTATCTGTGATGTGGTTCCAGTCAATTATATTGTTTATTAGAAACATACTTCATGAGGGTGGCCTGGTCACCCAAATCCTCTAGTAGACCCTGTTCTCACTGCCAGGCACTGTACAGCTCGACTGACATTTACTAAAGAATACCAGAATTGGCAGATTAGGCTCTGGCGCCCATTCTTTCTGTTCTTGTTCTCTCATGTGACAGACATGAAAGTGTCTGGAGAAGCTGTGTGCCTGCAACATTGTTCAGCGTGATCGGTTTGGTGGTGGGTCAGTGTGGGTCTGAGGAAGCATATCCATGGAAGGATGCAGAGACTTGTGAAGGAGAAACAACACCCTGACCCTTTGCTGGTGCCTTGGGTCCTGGGTTCCTCACGGTGCATGATGAGGCTCGGTCTCATGTGGCAAGAGTATTCAGGCATTTCCTGGAGGTTGACAGAATTGAAATCATTGGCTGACCTCCTCGCACCCTTGACCTAAATCCCATAGAGCATCTCTGATGCCTCCAGGTTGCAGATCAGACTGTCCAGGAGCTCAGTGATGCCCCAGTCAGAATCTGGCTGGAGATAGCCCCAGGAAACCATCCACCATCTCACATGGAGCATTTGTCAATGTTGTTGAAGTTAAGCCCTCTCTGGGTTGATCATTTTCATCAATTGAAATCATTTTGTGCCTAACATATTACCCTGTCCAAATCTTTTGAGGTTTTTACAGCACTAGTGGCTCGTTTTTCATATAGTGGGCTGAGTTGGGTATGAGAGAGGGGGAGAGACATGCGGCCAAAGGACCACAAAGGACCACAGGTTGGAGTCGAATCTGAGTCAGCCGCGCCGACGACTAAGGCCTCCGTACATGGGTCATGCGCGCTAACCACTGCTCCACCGAAGCACGCCACCCAGTCCAAATCTGACAAGTTTACAAAGTGTTCCTTACCTTTTTTTGAGTAGTGTATTTATTAATATTATCTTTTTATCATTTGACATTTTTATCCCAGATCTTGTTCAGACGTGTTTGTCTTCTAATAATAATGCTTAAATGGGTAAACCAAAAACGAACATAATACTAAGCAAGGCTATATTTGTTTTTCCAATTTGTTTTTCCCAAGAAACTCCAAACCTGCTGTAGGAGCTCCTATGTACATAATTAAAGGATGTTTTTAAGAGGTTGTCATATATTTCATGTATTCCTTTCTATCTTCTTCCACTTTTGCCTATCCTCACAGGAGCTGCTAAACTCTATGCCTACTGGATTGTGGTAAACTTCCGCGAGGCCTACAACATGTTCGCCGTCAACGGGATCCTCTTCAACCATGAGAGTCCAAGGAGAGGTCTGTGAAAATCATAACATCTATCTGGTATTACCTGAGAGAAACACTGTATCTAAAAATATGCTCCATATTGCAAATGGTTTTAGGTCAACCATGCATATAATTGCATTCAGTTCTAATTTATTCCATAGGTGTATTCAAATTCAAATTGTAGGTCACTTAAAGTCCCAGAGTGAGATAAGCTGATGCTGAGGCATGTATTGTGCCCATTTTCTACTTAGTTAACAGGTACAAAGCTACAAACGCCATGCTCTCCAACAGTAAATAGACAGCTTGATGCAATTAGTTTACATGGCAAAGCCATGTAAACTATTTATACTTGCAAAGTGTCAGATTCAGTGGTGTACAGCTCACCCTCACTGAACTGTAGAATATTCAGCACATCTTCTCTGGAGTGACCTATTAAAGGTATATAGCCACATTATATGCTTGTTAAAAAGACCAAAACTGTGTGATCATGATAAAATAAAACTATATACACCAAGCCTCCATCTTGATAATATTTTGATGGGCCTTTTTGAGGCTAGATAAGAATCCAGCGCACAATGAAGAGACATAAACAGATGTGGCACCATCTACAAGCAGTATCACAGAATCACACTGCTAATCATAATACTGGTTTGCTTAAATAACAAATCACTTGTAGTTAATGTCAGACCAAGCCTGCCCTCTGAAATGCCTCGCAGTAAAGCGGCAGCTCGGCTTGATCGAGGACCAACCATTATTTATTGAATACACCGATCTACAGACACTATAAGAGCCTCATATCATAACGTTTACTCATGTCAGTCAACTCTGTGGTCACATCTGAGCAATCATCAGGTTTAGCATCCACTTTAGTGAACACCAACGTTCATACTGTATTCCCAGCAACATTCCAGTCTTTTCCCTCTTGGAATCATATATTTTATTTCACTGGATCTTGGACCATTCTTCATTGTTTCGCTGGGAGATACTAACAGCCGTTAGCCACTGTCTAGTCAAAACATATTGAGTCAAAGGTCATGAAAATGCACAAAGCTCAATTTTCCCGCCACATTAAACTGTTTTCTTTATGACAGCGAGCTGATACACTGAACTGCTCCAAGTTGACAGTGGCACGGAGATGCGCTACACTGACAGGTGTGCGGTGGGTACCTGGCGGAGATCAAATGGCGCTAGGCTCTGAACTCGCTCATCACTTGCTACTATCCATTCCCCAGCTTCATTACACTGATAGAACTTGTGTAGAAGGTTGGAATTTGTCACAAGAAATGTAGGATATTGATATGCTCGACAACGAAGTCTGCTAACTTTCCCTGCACAGAGTCTGCCCCTCTAGCTAAAACAGCCCTGTGCTCTTCAATAAAGGGGTATTCAGATGTTTAAATTTGCTGTATTGTACGTCATGACAGCTTCTGCCACTTGGTACATGGCTTTGTAAACACTTTCTGTTGCAGTCTTACTTTGGGATGTTTCTGTTGTAAAATATTTCCGCCCAGCGGATATTGTGATTGAAAGCTGGTTAGCCACAGCGCTTTGCTCAATGAGCCTCTGCTAGCTGGCTGCTAACCGTGGAATCGTGGATTTCCTGAATAGAGGCGGGTCTCTTGGGAGGTGGAGGAACAGGGCTCTGTTTAGGAAATCCGTTAGCAATCAGCTAGCAGAGCAGCCGGCAAAGTCTCAGGAGACGTTTTAGCAGAAAAGACAGAAATGGCATCTGAATTGGATTCTGATCGGTAAAATACGTTAATATCGAACTTGATACTGGATCAGATTGGCCCCATCCTTAATTTGCTCTGTGACCATTACTATACAAATCATATATTAAGGATCTTTATCAAGGAGAATGCAACACTCCGAAAAAGTTTAAAAACAAGAATCTTCACCACCAAAATGAAACACTAATTTCCATTTTTATGGAACTGTGATGTATTTCTCAATCTTTTAATCTTTTAATACCATTCGGTAAACTCTCTGCAGCTCTAACTTAGTTCCCAATCCTAGAAAAAGCAAGACAAAATGTATGCTGTTTTCAAACTCCAAATTAAATGATGTAATTTTCCATCCATCACCACACTTCATGGTTTGACGATTGAGTTAGTCTGATTATAAATACCTTGGGATTTAAACTGATTATTATCTCTCCTTTCTCTGCTATTCTCTACTATTCAGACAGAAGCCTTATATCACATTGTTTTAATTTGTCTCAATGTAGTAAAACATGTCAGTTAAGAAGTAGTACAGGGGTAATTCTCATGCGTTGTCCATGTGTGACAAAGTGACAAAGTCTGAAGCCCCCCGACAACACTTAGCCTCAATAGTTAAAGCCCCGATAGTAATAGCACACAGTAAAACACAAATAAATCCATTGTCACATTGTGTAAAAGTATCCAATTATACGCTCAATATAAAGTCCTAATCATCTACTGATGAGGCCAGGTTTCCCATAACCACTTGGCACACACTCCTACACGTACGGACACATAGTGAACGGGTTGTGGTCCCGTTTTTAATATGTGCTGTGGGCCCTGAGGGTCGCAGGCGCTGCTTTAACCCGTTTTACACGCCACCATGACTCAAAATTAATAACACATGACTGGAGCCCCGAAACCGTGCCCAGGTCAGCCGTTCAGGTGTTTATGATTTATCCCCTAATGAAGGCACTGGCCACGACCCCGGCCAGGGTCAGGGGTCATCCGGTAAACCATAATGGGTTACCACAGACAGATAGATGTGGGAACTGGTGTGGGTTACTGACAGTTCAAGCAGAGATGATGTGATGCCTGCAGGAAGGTCTTATAATGAGGAAATAGTTGCTTAAGATGAAGTTGGTTTTTATTGTTGTTAAAATATGAACTGTTTTATTTGGTTTGATGAATTGATTGAAAATAACTCCCAATTGTTGTCTTTTAGATAGAAAACCAATCTGAACACTTGTGAAATCGCAGAAATTGAGGTGTGCAATGTTGTTACACACGTAGTACGACCTTTTAAGGGCAAAGCTTGCTGCCCACTGATAACATGATGTCAGCCTTTTGGTAAATGTCAGCTCTTTTTCCTCTACCTGCCCATTCTTCTCACGCACATTCCTTTCCCTTTTCTTTCTCTCTCGGTATATTCCTCTTTTTCTCTTCACAGCCTATATTTCTTTTCTCTAGCAGGCCTTTAGGTCTCAATCCTGTCTCTATTCTAAGACCTAAGGCTAATGTGGCTCATGCAGCAGGAACGTGGTGCCTTGCACATTGCAGTGTGGCGCTTGTCTTTGGCCGATTGACCAGTGTTTACCCAGGCCCCCAGGGTCCGTCATGACCCTGGCGGTGCCACACTAAGGAGAAATTTGGCTCTGCAGTTTGTTACTCACAAGAAGATCCTTTTTTAGGATTTGGTACTGTGAGATGCAAAATGATCCTGCCATATTTTTTACTTTGTTTGGATTGTAAGGTTGTACTTTAAATCATACACTTTGATAATGCACACTGTGTTCTAACTGGATATTGCAAGCATCTAATTTTGTCTTGAGTGTAGTTAGTGTACAGTAAACAAAAGCAGGATTGCTCACCAGTCCCTCCAGTTTTTTTCTTTCATTGTTGTGTCCCTTTTAATAGTCTTTCTCAGCAGATTGTTTGTAAAGGCAACACCGATACATTTTAAAGTATAGCACAAAAAACTTAACTGATTATTTTATGATGCACAATGTGTGTGTATGTGTGTGTTGTGAGTTAAACTCAGAATTACAATATTCAAACCCATGCAATCAAACATATTAAACTTTTAAGTGAGGTCAGTATCAATTAAGTCCTACTCTTTTCAATTTTCATTGAAATGTAAAATAAATCAAGCTGAAACTGTTTTTTTTTTCAGTCATTGACAGTTCTAAAAAATATCTAGATAGCATACACGTTATAAAACCTCACATTAAATACAGTACCATAATACTCGTAATAGCAACAGATTCAGGTGTAATATGTTTGGGTACAGTATCTGGTTTTAAGTCCTTAGGGCCTTTGTTGTCCAGTTGAATGGTTTTGTCCAGCAACCTCAGCTGGACCCTGGAGAAGGTTCCACTGCTGTGGAATTTCCAGTACCAATAAAAGCTCATAGGCGTAGACCTTGGAGAGATTCTTAATGGCCAACCCGAGTAAGCAACGATCTTTACGTATTTTTAAGAAATACGTAAATAAAAAGGAAATAATTTAAGTTATGTTGTCTTTCTGTGCGGACTGGCACCAAGTGATCAGTGGACCAGTTTGGAACCACAGTGGACCACTTTTGGAAAGTGGATAAGACAAACAAACGTCTAATAAGGATTTACAGACGCAGGAAACAACGACAGACGCTGAGGTTCATCACACTGCTAAGCAACATGACATCACTGGAAATTGTGTGTCATGGTAGGGAAGCTAGTATTTTTATGAATGTAATTTTATGAAAATTTTTTTGGTCTGATTAAACCAAAACAGAATTTTCTGGCCGGAACCCCAAGCATCACATCTCGGGGAAAAACAGAGACCACTGTGAATCATGGTGGTGGCAGCATCATGCTGTATGTCTGGTGTATAGAGACTCTTCAAGACTCTTCAAGAAAAGAAAAATGACTTGATGTACCCTGCCAGGATAACAAAGAAGTGGCTTAAAGAGAAGTTTGTGACTGTCTTTTGTAGCCCAGCCAGTGCCTGCACTTAAGTCTAATTGAACATCAAAGGAAAGACCAAAAATGGTTGTCTATTGATGCTGCCCCTCCAATAACTCGGATATCTTTCATAAGGCTCTACACGAGGGAAAATGCGCTCTCTTTAAAAATAAGTCTTTAATAAGTTACTTTCTGTTGTCACTGGGTGCTAATATATCTGTAATGTCACCTTCATTTACCCAAGTGGTAAAAAAAAACTGTGGTGCCTTTGTTCTAGGACTTCAATGTTTGTGTTTGTTTCCCTAATAAAAGCCTCACTGAAGATTTTCTTATTTTGTATTTTTGTATTTCCCAAAGGGGTTTAACCCAACTATTCTTGTCGTTGGTGTTTCTTGTAAAAACATGAAAAAGTGGGCGTCCAGCAAAAATTTCTGTTTCATTCCGCGCTGCTGATGACTTAATCTCAGTAGGAATGTGCTTCTGGTTTCTCTTACCGTTACTTTAAACATATGAGCGCTCTACCAATAAACAGGGGATTTTCATTGTTCTGCTGTAGAAGGTCTGAATCATACAGTCGTGTAGGGGGAAAAAAAATAAACCGGTGTAAATCCAGCGTAAATTAAATCAAACAGCAATCTGTATCTGCTGGCCGGTCCACACCGCCGCTCGCTGCTCTCTGGTTAGCTTAGCTGTTAGCCATAACAAACATTTCTCACCTTGTTTCTGATGCCAGGGATTAGCATTAGCAGTGGTGCTAAATGGACTCTGCATAGCTGTGAAATGTGAGCCAGCACAGTTCGCCTGTCTCTTTGAAAGCTGGATTAGCAGTGAAACCTTTGTTTATTTGGTCATTTTCTTCACAACCCATCACCAGAAAAGTCATCAGAAATTCAGCTCTGGAACATGAAAGCTACCCTCAATTTCTACTTATCAGCAGTTTGTTGGTCTAAGGCTGTAATGAACAAGCACATTGATGTTTTTTTATTATTTATTTTTTATTTCTGCAGACAAAGTTAGTGAACAGCTCCAGTTGGAGGCTTACCCCTGGTTTATTTGGGGAAGTACCATCCATCCTTTTTTCCCAGAGAGTATTGTGGTTCACGCTTGGCAGTACAGAATAATATACTGTTATGTCAGGAGAGAAGAGCAGTCAGAATAACAGCGCCGAAGTCAAACACACATACAGCCGCTCAACCTTCACATGCCTTGGCTTCGTCTTTCTGCTTTTGTTGAGTTTGAGCCCAAAAGGTCAGATCGCATGATAGATTTGTAAGAGGATATGTTTTCCATTTATTGAGAAGGTTATTTTCAAAGGAATCTTTAGATGGGAATGACTCGGTCAGTGGATTTCAAGGGGATTTGTCAGTGTCCTTTAAGATGGATCTCAACAAGAAGGTGCTGCTTTTTGTTTTTGGTCTTTTAGTTACGTTTGGTGTTGATGAGAAAAAAAAACTGAAATAGCACAGCCTAAACAGCAGCTGAACTTTGGCCAGGTGAGGAGGATTCTAAAACCTCAAAGTGAAGCTGATGACAGAGTCCTATGCTCCCTTTTACGCTTTGCAGAGATTTGTGTCATGAGCTAGTGACGGATCTAAACTGAGCTTCAGGCATATCATATTTGTCCTTACCTTTACTCACACCTATACCTCCCTTCCAATCAGTGTTTGTTGTGCGCCATCACCAAGGCGACCAAGTATCTTGATGATGGAGGGGTTTAATTGCACGTTAAGAACACCGTGTTGTCTTTCAACCTTTGTCAAATTACACATTAGCTCTGAAGGAGGCTGATTGAACCGCAAGGTGCTGCTCTAATACTGTGTCGTGCTCAAAAGTAACTTTTTCAAGTGGTTGTACCTCTGCGCCTATATTTTTCACTTAGTTCCTCCAGTAAGAGATATAAGTGCAATGGCATCTTCAGTTCCTTTACCACCATTATATTACATATTAAAAAAAATCGATTTTTGTCAATTCTGTGCAGACTGACCATGATATAAAGAAGTGTAACTGGAGTTATTGTGTATAAATGTCTGCTTTTAGTAGAGCTGTAGGTTGACAATGCAAAGATGCAATGCAATCGACTTTTTGGAGTCAATGGAATACGGTTGAATCCAGTTTCAATGTTGTACGATAGAGTAGAAACAAAACGGAGAGGATGAGAAGAAAAGTTCTCAAAATAAACTTTCTTTTAATAGAAGGCATCATATTTTCTGTACGCTTAATGTTTCAATTGATAATTGGTTTGTACACTCATTTTTAACACTCAATCACTGAAACAGTAATTAATTATTGCAGTAATAAATCTCTACCACTGGTGAAAATGATTTAAAACAATCAATAACAACATAAACGTATTACCTTGTGCAGGTGCCTCGTGCAAAAGCGAACGCACGCACAAAAAAAAACTTGCGGTGCAATGTTTAACGCCCAATTTTACATGTACAAAATGTAAATTGCGTTGCATGAAAGTGTGTGGTAATCCACGCACATTTTTGACCTGCTGGGAAAATTCTTTCGTTCTTAAATATAAGCACTCAACAAGTTCCTTAAGTTGTCAGCTAAATAGCTCCCATTCAGCTGGGCTGCATTGCACTCTCAATCAAAAATTCAGAAGGCAAGGATCTGATGACAGAAAAGTGGAAGGTAATATGTAGAAAATTGTATCGTGATAGAAAAAGACATGATGCCAAAAGCACGGCTGATGGTGAGGGTTTTCGTGGGGATTATTAGTTTCACATTTTTTATTCTATTTAACTTATTTATTTCTATTCATTAACCTAATAGGATCTTCTATTGTTATATTTTATAAATTTGTCCAAACTTAATTGTGTGTGAGAAAACCACAATTTTTGTTTATTCAGTCAGTATTTAACACAGGTGACACAATAAGCTAAAATATCATGATGTGCCTCTTATAAAATTCAGCATATTGTAAAACACAAACTATCCCTTCAATGTTGTGGACAGAACTTGTTGATACAAGAGAAAACTGGGGTTTTTGAGAAAATGGACGCTTACCAATTAATCGTTAGTCGGTGGATAAGATCAATCAACTCATTAATCCATAACTTGCATCCCTAGTGGTTTTGTAACTGGTTTAGATTGTCCAGGGCAATTATTTCTGAACTGGCCCCAGCAGGACGTACCGTGCAACTGGAGCTTTTCAGAGGCAACTGACCGAGTTGACCGGATCCCTGAGCCATTCCAAGCCACCACCCCCGGGACAGCTTCATACATGTTGTTCGGAAACATAAAATTCCCCTGAACTGAGGTTCTCATTTGCAGCAAGGAGCCAATTCCCAAATGTAATCAGAGCTATGAATGCACTCATTTTGCTATAATCCTGCTCAAGTCAGGATCCACTATAACCAACAAATGTGTTAACGGAATAAGGTCAGGGCAGTGCATGATTGCTTGGTAATTATTTAATGTAACATCTTGACTTGTCTTAAAGTACTCCATAAAGTGTTTCTAGGGACAGACATCTTAATTGAAGTATGGGAAGCGTATTTACGTCTTTACAATGATTTGCATGCGATAACCTGTCTACGCATGGGTTCGTACATCAGAATTTTCAGGATTTCTCCTTTCTGCCAATGTTTAGTATAAGAGCTGCACCCTCTTTCATACATGAGGCCCATGGTGTCCGCAAATCTGAACGAATAAATTCATCTTCAAATTTTACATTGCTGTCACCACTAAGTTTCTGTTTTGGGTTGAAGAGTCAAAATGAGAGTGAATTGCAATTTATGATTTTATGATTTCTTTTTTTTTCATCTTAAGCTCAAACACAACTGACCAAGGCACATGTTTTAAAGTCCCAGTAAGGTTTAGCAAGCTTCATATGTTTAGGTTTTTGATAGTAGGACAGCCTTCCAAAAAAACACCTGAAATGATTTATTAAGGTCTAATTTTTCTTTTTACCTCCCAAAAACCTTGCATTTTAACTGAGGTGGCACACTTTTGTAGGTCAGTGGAAATTCTTCATCGCAGTTCAATATTTGGTCTTACTCTAGATCTGTACTTGGAATGAAAGGAATTGCAATTTTTATGGAGGAAGTGTAGTTTAAGGAGTTTGTTTCAAACATAAATAACAGAACATAAACAAAATTCATTCCCCAAACAAAATCAAAACAGTGCTGTTGTGACTGACATATTTGAAAAGGAGTGGGAAGAAGTACAATTTATTCAATCCCACCCCTTCCCCAAATTTTAATAATAGTCTGTTCCTCTGTTTCCTTATTTTAAACCATACAATAATAAGTTTAAATAAGAGTTATACTATAATGAATTTGCTTCAGTTTGTTATCTTTTCTGATAAAAAGAAGTCACTATAAAATACTATGAATTTTTTTTTTGTCTTTTCCTATACTTTTTCTTATGTGTTTTGCTTCTAGATTTCCTTGGATCACATTTCTTTCTCCCTGCCTCATCCCTGTCAGCCTTTAAATGAGGGCAGCGGTGTTTCAGGTGTGAATAGACACTATGTTGGCTTAGAAGAGTGCCCAACTTGTCTTGGTTGCAGCACACATGGATATTCCCCCTTTGCTGAAGATCCAGATGTCAGTCAGAAAGTGAATTGCGCAATAACGGCGATGGCAGGCATTGGAGAGGCTTTAGTTAGGTTGGACTATGGCCAGCTCCCCCTATCCAGGGAAGATTCCTGCTTCAATATCACTCAGTCGTCCTACTAGCTAGGTATTTTGTTTAATAACTCAATACAGATTAAGAAATGTTAAACAAAATTAGTATGCATATAAGCTGGTTTAAACAAGTTGACCTAAATCTTAAGTGGGAGTGGAGATAGAAAATAAGGGTTACATTTTTCTCTTTAATTCCAACCACAGAGCCATTCACTCCCCACAGTCATTATTCACAGACAGAGCAGGATTATGGGATTTGCAGTTCTGGTTGAGTGCCAAAACAGGTGTGTAGACATAGGGTTGAGGTAATTGAAAGGTTTCTATGATAACACTATGAAAATTAAATTGTCTTGCCTATTTTTCACTTTCTATGTTCAAAATAAGGCCAGTTGAGACAAGCTTGTTATAGAAGTGACTCAAATATCTGAACAAAATGAGTCAATGCGGTATTATTATAATTTATCTTTTATTTTTTTACACAAATGTAAACAAAATCAAAATAGCCACTCATTAAAACAGTCTAGAAGCAGCAACTTGCTGGAGGAAGGAGATAGATGTTCTACATGTACAAATATTCCATCACAGGTCATCTTGCTGGTTATTTTTCATGAATCAATCCATTGCGTTTGTGTAGCTTTGCAGCTTATAGCCTTTCAGTTTTTCCAGGCCTAATGCACCACTCGGCCATGCCACAACCGCACAATATGTCTTCAGAATAAATGTTACGGAGGAAAGATGGGAATAAATCACATTGTGGTTTAGTCTCAGTAAATGTGCATAAATATACTGACAGACAGTAATATAAATGTGTGTGAGTCAGACATGTAAATGTGTGGGGTTGAGCCTTCACACAGTCTAGGGCTTTATAAGTCATCTTTTTTTTCTTTTTTTTTTTTTTTTTTTTTTACCAAAACACCTCTAACAACAGAATTTGTTGAGTAACCATGGCCTCCAGAGCCAAAATCTCCTCAAACCCACAGTCCCTTCCTCCTCCAGGCCCATGCCCCCAGCTGACAGGTTCTGTCCCCATCCTGTCTGGACCCACATGGTCTGGCTTGGGATAGGAGACATCTCCATCCATTTCTCATCACCCTGCTCCTCCTCCTTTTCCTCCCCGTGCTTGAGGCCAGCTGTGCCAACGGATTCTGTTTGCTACGTTTTTCCTGTGGGCCAACGAGTGAAAAGGAATGGAGAGGGAGAGGGAGAGGGGGGGGGGAATAAAAAGCTAAATGAGAGTGGGAGAGAGAAAGTGAGTGTCAGTTTCTGGCGAAGGTTTTGCTGTCTGCTCAGTTTTCACGGCCCACGGTTTTATTAGACTTTCCGCCAGGCTGCGGGCAAGGTTAAACGGCCACCCCTGCCCCTTTCGGGCTTAGAACCTCCTGTCAGCTCCCCTCTCAGCTCCCCTCATTCCCCTCCACCTCCTTCTGGCTGTCCTGGAGTGCCGCTGCCAGTAAAGGAAACACATTAACACCAGAGTCTGTAACAGAGCGGGCTTTGTCCGGGCCCGGGCAGACCCGTCCATTACCCCCACGTTTGGGTCTATGGCACACCAATTAGAGACGGGAGGGAGCGGAGCCACTCTAAACAGAGGTGTGAGCTTTACAAGGAGACTACAGGTGTGCTCTGGGGGAAATAATGGACTTTATTGCTGATTGGTGTACTGTGTACCACCGTGTACCTCTGACACCTTTTTAAGAGCCAAACAGGCTTTTGCAGAGTTTTGACAACCTGTGTTTAACCTTCAAACTGAAGTTTCCCTTGGACGTTGGATCAAATCAAACCTCAGCTTTCCAATTCACATTAGTTTCCAAACTGGGCTCTGGTTACATAGCCTTGGCCCACAAGTTCATGATATATACTATGCAGAGGGCTGCCCCTAATGAGCTTTTGATTAAATAGTTTCTTGGCTCTGATTAAAAAAAATAAATAAATAAAAAAAAATAAAAAAAAAATTATAGTGGGATTGACTTGAGCTTTACTAAATTGAAGACCAATTTAAATGTATTTCCTGTAAATAATATTATCACTTTTATTCTGAATTAGTTCTAGATTAAAGAAGCTTAACACTTTTGGTTGAGTTTAGTATAATTTCTAACATTAATAATTCTGCTCATCATTTTGAAACCCTTAAGTATTTTTATTTCAATCAAGTAAAACGCAATTAAATTCACATCAATGAATGCTTTTTTTTTTTACGCTGAGACTATATAATTAAGGATTTTGTATTTAAACCCTACCTTAAGGCAGCTATGGAGTCCAGCAGCACTGTTTTAATCTTGGTATTGACAGGAAAATCCATCTTCCATGGACAAACTTGCATCCATTAGATCAATGGACACAGGAACGGAAAGGTGAAAGAAAGGAAGATAAAAAAGATGAGGCATAACAACAAAAATAGACAGAGGAACAACAGAGTATAAGATAAACATCTTCAGAGCCTGCTTTTACACCTGCAGAAAGAGATATGAAAAGAACAGCAAGCCATCCAAAAAAAAGTATCACAGGTACAGACATCCAACGCCTTTGATAACCACTGAAAAATACTCAGTATTGTTTAATACAATATGTATTTAGTGACAGCCAAAGCTAATTATAGGGTTTATCTTTATAGAAGTATATCTGTAAGCATTCATATGATTTAATTATGCGATAGCAACTGGTGATAGAATTATTAAAGAGCCAAATTAAAAGTGCAGCATCAAACTACAGAACACAACATTTACACTGTCTCTTAGTTTATAGGAAAGGTGTATAAGCTGGTTCATTCTACATCCTTGTGTAATGTGTGTCAACCAAACTGGATTTTTAAATTTAAAGACAATTTGGGGGGCTGATCCGGGATATTTTACCCATGAAATTTGAAGTCTAGCTTAAACAACTTAAACTAAATAGATAAAAGTTAAAAACAGATACAATTCCTACAAGAACTTTAAATGATCAATTTGAACTTACATAGATATTTAGACTAAAGCTCTTAAGAGTTGATTTTAATACATTTCTGGCCAGCTTAAGAGGTTTCCCATCATAGTTATGATATATTGAGACAAAGCAGTATAAACCAAAAAGATTAGTCCCCTAACAGTTTTAAAATGTCAAGTTAATTTACTTATTTTTTTGACCTGAGGAAAGTTTTTTTGTAATCAGGGTGAGTTTTTTTGTGGTTGTAGTTTTTTTTATCCAGTTTTGATGAAAATTTACATTTTAGATTTATGTTTAGAAGAATTTGAAAATGTCTGTGTTACACTACAGTCAGTTCAAAATAGCCTACAGCTCATGTTTTCTGTTAACCTTAACTGTAATAAAGTTTACATCATCGGTGTCTGCTTACAGCGGTATGTGATGCACGTGGGAGTAAATGCTTTAGTGAAAGTAATACTTTTGGGTTTTAAATGGATGACGCATGAATTAAAAAAAAGGCATCCAACTGTGGAGTATTACAGATTCAAAATGAGGAACTGCTGCTTAGTGTCCAAGTGTTGTTGGCCCATACTTATCATATCTGAATCAAATATGAATTTTACAACATTCTTCTGACACTGAGATGATTTATAATTCAGTTTTGCAGTGATCAGATTACATTTAGCCTATCAAGCTGTGTTGTAGTCCTGAGCGGTGCTGTCTTAATGGTTCTCTTACTTCAGAGGAGAGTTTGTGCCTGCAAAATCCCAAACATTGGTTGCCGTCCCACACTCTAGTTCCCACACTGAACTAAACAGTTGTCAACACCGCTGTAGTAGGAAAAGTTACCCGCTCTGCTGCAATGGCCCGTTTTTGGACTCAAGATTAGAAACGGCCACAAAAAAACAGCCAAGGTAAATGTTGTGGGGAAATAAGTTCTGGGTCTCAAAACCCCGCTAAGAAGATGCTAAAAGTTTAGCATCCTTGGTATAAATACCTTCTATGTCGAAGTGGTCATTGACAAGATCTTAAAATCAACATTCATCCAAGTTATTTTTATTTCATAGAAGTGCTTCAAAGTTTTAATTGATAAATGAGTTAAACCAGGAGCTTGCTTTGCCTTGCAAATGTGGTTAAATAGGCTAATTTGTTTAATATAATTTGATACATGTGATAATTAAGATAATAATAATTTTTGACTTGATGAGGCGCTTTAGTGAAAAAAACATACATGTTAATTCTGTTATGTTTGGATGTGATTTACAAAAAACAAAAACAAAAAAAAACAAAAAATACAGGGATTAGGAAAAAAACACAATTGGCATCTCAGACCTTGTGTGAAGTACCTAAAAGTGACACACATGATGTAATTGAATACAAATATCATTAAAACAAAAGTCTTTTAAGAGTAGAGCTATTTGGAGTTGACAGAATTAAAAATATTTCTAACAAAATGGGTAAATGTGGAATTAGTTCAAGTTTCTAGCTTGCCACTTCCAGACTTATGTTTAAAAAGGCATATACAGTTAAAGCTGATTTGAGATGAAGATTTGGAAGTTAGAAGGTTAATATATATAGTATATAATAAATCTATATGTAAAAATGGTCTGTTTAAAACATAAAAGGACAACAGATTAAATTAAATGTATGCTCCCTGTATTTCTTCCCACATCATTATCCAGCGAAAGGGGGTTGATTTTAATGTTATTCTCATGACACAATAAGTGTCCAATGAATATAAAAAAAAATTGTTTAAAGGATGTAAAAAACTTTCAAATGTATCTCTGCTTCAGCAGCATTCTCACTTCAGTCTTTGCTACTGGTTCTTCAATATTTTGATGAAAATCTTTTACAAAACTCAGCTGAGGAGAGTCTTCTTTCACTGGCTCTCAGTAAATTTGAGAACTGATTTCATACATCGAGTCGACTTTGTGCCGAGCTATTAAAAACAGTCTCCCAAATCTTCCAATAGTACAAAGCATTTCTGCTCTGGACATTTTTACGTTCACAAATTATAATCTTTGAATCAATGTCGTTCATTCTGAGTATATGTTAACAACAATTAACAAAAAATTGCAATGCTTTTCAGATCACTACATTGTCTTTACTGGTATTTCATTTTGGTCCCCATCTAATGCCACTTTGTTTCTGCTTTAATGCCTTTTCATAGTCGGTTTAAGCTGACGCTGTAGGCTTTGAATGGCAGGCAGTTAATAATCCAAGCAGTATAGACTTTTAGACACTCCAAAAGGTCAAAGACCAAATCTCTGGATCATACACCTCACATAATGTAACCTGACAGTGTCTCTTTATTACCTATTGTGTGTGGAGGTGTGTGATGAATGTCCCACTCTCTGCTATGAAATAAGAGCCTGTCTAGCTGATATGGATGAGAGGAAAACTGACATCCACGTCTGTGTCAGCGGCAGATGAGTAATTGTTGCTTAGCGTCTGACTACAGTTAGCGGGAGCGCTGGTATCTGCCAGAACAGATGAACTGCCAGGTTGGAGAAAAAGGCCCTGAGGCCAGATTATACATGATCAGGCAAAGACAGGAAAGGTCTAACATGGAAGGGGGTTTCCATTGACAATTTATCTACGCTGTGTGGACGTGTGCGATTTCTGAATGTACCTGTCACAAATATTGATTGTAAAACAAATTATCACTTTTTTTTTAATATAAACTTCATTAGACCTTATTCCAACCTGGCAACAAAGAGGCGTTGACACAGGGGGGCCATGTGACCCACCACCAACACACAAGCTGTATTTTCTTAAACAAGCATGTCTACCCTTCCCCTGGTCTGTTTCTGCTCAGCCTGCCCAGGGCTGTCGCTTTCCTATGAAATAATTACTACAAATTTAGTGCATTCGCATGATTGGGTACATGGGATTTTCCTGTGTCTAAATAGAGGCTCTGCTCCATGTCAGGGGAACAGTGATACAGTGTGGAGCCAGGGCTGAGCTGTTACAGCCTGGATGGACTCGGGGCTTAAAGGCAGCATTCAGCTTGCATGCAGCAGCTCTCAGAGAGGCGAGCACGAGGTTGTGGGAGATATGTTGCCTAAATGAAAAATAGCAAATGCTGCTTGATACACTTGCGCAGCACCTTTGACATTAGACTCTCACGTCTTCCAGTTTGGCCTTTTGAACCGGCGGATCAGATGAGTTCAACTCCTCAAACTTTATTTTAGCTGCTTCAACGTAGATGGTGACTTTATTCGACATGACACCCTAATATTTAATGTTGGTTTCCATCAATATAATGCTGTGTTTGAGTTGGAAGGGCTTCGCCATTTATTCACAGACTCGCCACAGCACGAGTAAAGAACACGACACCGACCCACTCCGTCCAGACAAAATACCCAAAGGCATGTCTAACCATTGTAGCCACACAGAAACTCTCATTAGAAGCTTGTTTGTCCTGCTGCAGATAAAATCGCCACATGTGCCGGCTCAGATGAGGAGCACCATGGTGCCGATCTGGCAGATGTCATTGTGGTGGTTTTTGACTTGATGCTACACGGGCAACGCCACGGTGGTCCGGATCGGTCATTTTTTTCCCCTCTTTTCCCCCATGTGGAATGTCCCTGTTCCTTTTTTTATGTTTACAGACAGATGGCCTGAGATTTGTGTTGGCATCAAGCCCAGATTTGACACCAAAACAGTGAATTAGAGAAGAAAATGAGAGGGAAGGATTCTAAAAAAGGTCTTGCGGCTGTAATGCGAGTTGGTAACGAATTGATTTGCCTCAGAGTTACATTTCGAATTTCTTGCTTTGGCTAGAGAGGGGCGGAAAAGTATCGGGGGTTTGGAAGTCTGTATATGTCAGCGCGTGTGTGGTGTAGCAGAAATATGCAGTATATTAGTATGCGTCTCTGGAATTTTTATGTCCAACGATCAGGTCTTGAGTTCACTTACGGCGCTGTGAAATATTTGCCGCATACATGTTCTGTTTTGTTTTGTTGTCACGCTTAAATATTTCAGAATGTCAAATTGATTTTACGTTTTGGATAAATATATCCCCATTTTCAAGTAACAAGTAATTGTATAGGCTTAAAAGGCTGCTAACTGGCCCGATGCGAAAAAGCAATTGGCCCCAAACCTGATAACTGGCGCTACCTCCCTTGGCAGAACCTACTAACATTAAACATTTTTGATAACTGCTTGATGCTTTTACGGTGACTATGCCAATCAGAGGTAGACTCACTGATGTGCTTTGGATTGTTGTCCAGCTGCATAACCCATGTGCACTATAGCTGAATGTTGTAAACTATTCTTAAGATGTTCTCATGGTTCCATCTACTATGGCAAGTTGTCCGGATCTTGACACACGTAAGCAGCTGTAGACAATCACACTACCATCAAGTTGTCCATTTGTGGTGCTTCACATATTCTTCTGGGATCTTTTTTGTCCTCCTGGATGAGCTGTTGACACCCTCTTGGAGTAATTTTCGAATGCCTGACTCTTACGTGATCTTCTTGAGATCAAAACTTTTTTGAGGTCTTTCAGCCTATTAGCCTTAATGTTGTGAGATGGGCTCTAAGTTTAGGGCGACAGTGGCGCAGAGGTTAGGGAGTTCGTCCTGAAATTGGCGGGTTGCCGGTTGGATCCCCTGCTCTGACTGTCTCCATTGTTGTGTCCTTGAGCAAGACACTTCACCTGCATGGCCTGCTAGTAGTGGTCAGAGGGCCCGGTGGCACCAGTGCATGGCAGCCTCACCTCTATCAGTCTGCCCCACGGCAGCTGTAGTTACTAACATAGCTCACCACCGTCAGGGTGTGAATGACGAATCTGTAGTGTGAAGCGCTTTGGAGGTTGTCAAGACTAGTTGAAGTGCTGTACAACTACAAGCCATTTACCATTTAGGTGACTTCTTGATTTTCTTACAGGTCATGCAGTGATCAGCCATTACTTTGGCTCGTGCAATCGGACTCAACTTCAATTTCACTAGAGAATGTGGATAATCATAGTTAATTAGATTTACCAAGAAGTTGATTACTTTCACACATCGGACTCGGGTGGTTTGAATAGCTACCCCCTCTATTGTAAATTATATTATCATTGCAAAATTGTATTTCGTACGTACTCTTATGTTTTTTCTGAAAATAAAATTTATAAGATGATCTTAAACAGTTTTTAAAAAGAGAAACTGAAACAGGGCAAAAACTTTTCCTCAGCACTGCCTTTGCTCCTTGTTTCTTGCTCATCAGTTGATGACTGTTAAAATGAACTGAACCCTTTGTTTTACATCCTGAACCCTAATTTGTTTCAGGTGCGAACTTTGTGACGCGTAAGATCAGCCGTTCTGTGGCAAAGATTCACCTGGGCCAACTGGAGAGCTTCAGCCTAGGCAACCTGGACTCCAAGAGAGACTGGGGCCATGCCAAGGACTATGTGGAGGTAAAACACACAAACACACAACCCAGAAGTCCACGCAAGCGTCTGTGCACAGCTTCAAAGCTGAACAGCGTTCAGATGTGCACAAAGTATTAACGGGGCATGTTTTCCCAGATCATTTAAGGCCGTAATGTGTGATCAGCATGAAGCCTCCTATGATTCACTGCCAAAAGAGATTTTGAGATAGAGAAGGAGAAAGCGAGGGCTGCCTGCTGTGAGGCCACAGACTTTACTCTGGTTTCCCACAACTCACCCATGTCCCAGATCCCTTCAGGCCCACATTGCCATCCCCTAATGGCTGCAGAAGAAAGAGAGATATTAGGAGAACACCGCGTCCTGGGGACGATGACAGAAATACTGTGTTTGTGTTAAGGTAATGGTGCCAGCAGCAAGCAGAGAGAGGCATGGGGAGATGAAACGAACAGTGGGGTCGCCTCGTCCAGGAGCAGACAGCTGAGTGTTTTTGAAAGTGCGTGTTCCCCCATGTGCACGTGTGTGTGTGTGTGTGTGTGTGTGTGTGTGTGTGTGTATGGAAGCATGCATTCCTGCATGTGTGTTGAAGTGTGTGATAGGTCAAGGTCGTAACACGTGTGCACGGCTATTGAGATGAAAGGCTCAATGGGTTGCCATGTCTAACAGCAAAACTCTCGCTGCGGACTGTGTTGTTATTGGGATGTGATGGCGGCACACGTGACGGTGGAAGGAGGGTGGGGTTTCAAGATGAGAGCGAGGGTGAAAGGGTCACGGAGTACTTCTTCAGCTGAACTGCAGACCGCAGTGTGGGGTCAATGCGTCTGAGCTAGCTAGCTCTGCAACGTTGGTTAAGGCTATTTAGGGGTAGTGTGAAGGCTGTAGAGGGAAGCGAAGCTTCGGTCACTGTAGTTTTTACGGGAAAACCAGTCAATATTTGTATGGATGATTGAAACTGTCAAAAAGAAGAACAAGTATTTATATACGTGAATATGAATTGCTGCTCACAAATTAATCTCCACTTAGTCTCTGATTATGTAAAATTTGCTGATAAATGCCACTTGCAAGTACAACCTGGCATCCAGACTTTTTAATGTCTCCAGGGAACCATATTTCTGTCCAGTTGTTATATTAAAAGCGGTTCAGTAATGCAAAAATTAGTCGTTCTTAACCATATTTAGGTGAATTATCCATGCAGGTTTGAGACTCTTATGTAAAGTCTAGCTTGAAATGCAAGTTTGACTAAAAGCATTAATGTTCTTATTGTGAAAGGAAAACATTAGTTCCTGCATCTCATTGAGAGCATTTATTTTTTTTTCATCTCGATATGATCTTCTGGCTGCCATTTTATACGTGCAACCTTCTGTTGAGAGGTTTGTGCGTGAGGACTTGCTTGTCCAGGACACCGTGGGTTGAGATGCACCAGGTTTCCTGTGGGAACCGCAACATTCCAGCTCTGGTGAATCAGGCACCTCCTGTTTCGGAAAGTTTTTTTTTTTTTTTTTTTGTCTTCTTTATTTCCAGGAAGCCAAACAGAAGCTGGAGGTACAGAGGGGGAACTGATGCAGTGCAGAGATTGCGAGAGCTTTGTACGTTATATGTAACTGAACCATCTCACTTGCTGGAAGTCCAGCCTACCCACCAGACCACCAAAGGCCGCATTTGTCACTAACACCCCCCACGGTGACTGTCTCCACTTTGAAATGCCCTTGCAGAACTACCAGTCCTCTGTCACAATAGCGCAGCCAAACAACTGCCTTTTAGTAAACAGAACTATGTGTGTCTGCTTTGGGCTGACAACTGCTTTTCCTCTCTTTCTGTCTCCCTCTCGTCACCCCACCCAGGACAGGGAAATTGCTCCTAATTGGCTGTGGATGGATTGTGGGTGGCAGGAGGGGCGTGCTATGTGTCTGCTCTAACGACGTCTGAAGGCGTGCGGCTGGCTGGGCATCGTCTCAGCCGGGTATCGGGTGTCCGTCGCAGCCAGGCAGACAGGCCTCAGTGTGCCCAGTCACTCTCTGTGGAGCCCTTTATGATTATCGTAATATGAAATAGATGTCAGGAGCTCAATGCTTTAGTATAAAATCTGCAAATAAAATAATTTAAATCCCCCTGATCTCATTTTCCGTAAGGGGGATTGGAATTTTTCAGTTTGACTATGTTTAAAGCCTAATTTGGTTCAACGGCTCTGTGATACAGGACAGATTCCTGATTCCGAGTCTGCCAAAGAGAAAAGAAAGCCGCAGGAATTACTCGCTTAATGCTCTACATGAGCACAGCAGCAGGCCGTCCATGGTTGGTACAGCTGTGTGGATCCCCAAATTCTACAGGCAGCTCCTCTTTTTATGGCTGCTGAAAGACATTTCCTGCACAGAAAAGAAAGCTGGGCTAGCTTGGAAGGGCTTTATGTTTTCGGCTTCTTCTTTTCCATTAGGGCCTCACTTTCATTATCTGAAAATCTTCTTTGCCACTTAGTTGCAGGGTTCATGTCTTGAGTAATCTGGAAATGACCACATTTACTTTTTTCCCTTTATAGCTGTGGGTAATTATGAATAACAACAAAAAAGAATTTTAAATAGAATCTTAGTCTTCAGATTGAATGCCTTATTGTGGAAAAAAAAATTAGTCTGGCCAGCCAGACTAATTACACGGGGCGCAAGTCAGGCTCCATTCCCGCCGGCCTAATACAGACCGGACCAATCACAACACCGGAGGCGGGACTTTACAATGCGTCACTCTCAGCGGCAGAATTACCCATAATGCAGCGTGTGCTTTTCTGTAACCATAACAGTCCAGATACATACGGATATTTCTGTTGCTTGGTGCCTTTGGAGTGTACAGTACATGTGAGTACAACATTTATCTTGCGTTTATATTTTTTAGACAAAAGCGGCAAAAAGTATCCCCTGGAAAGTTTGCTCGACTGCATAATGTGTTTTACGGACTACAAATTAAAAAAACAGCGCACGTCGCTTGGAGTTTTCTGAGTCACATCCGCAGTTATCTGATTGGTGCTAACCTGATGACGCTGACCCCGTTAGTCCCGCCTTTGGCTGATAAGCAGTGTGTACGGCACAAGTCAGTCTGGCTGGCCTGGCTAGAAAAAAATCTGAATCCTTGTTTCTGTATCACAGAAACGTGCGTCTTTTAATGATTTATCTTTCATTTCTATCTTTGACATATTTCGTAACTTCATTTTTCTATTAGGCTTATAGATTAGTACGTAATGAGTAAACAAAATACTGGCTGCAGTTTTAGGCATCTAGACCTTCGCGGATCACCTTTGTAGACTGGACCCATGTGGTGTTTTAAAACTGTCTCTGGTTTACCCGTCAAAGCACTACAGTTTCTTATTTTTCTGCTTTTGCAAAGAAACGAAAGTATCAAAACTCTGAATCATGTTTATTTCATCCAGATTTGACAGATTGAAGAGTTCTAGATAGAAAAGTAGCCAACCATAGCATCGTGTTGCTTCATGATTTGTAGCATCTTCAAACAGTAACACACAACTCTGCAATTTCATGTTTTTTTTTATGTGTTTTTTATTGCCTGAAAAAATTCTGTCTGGAAACGTGTGGAACTTTGAAATGGAGATTGTGTAGGAGGCCTGTTGTGGATTTTACTTTCTATGTCATCTTCTGCAGTACTAAATAGTTTTCTTTGAAGCTATTACTCTGGACTGGAAGCTGACCTCCAGAAAACTCCCGCCCTTTGTCTTATTTCTCTGTAAAACATGATTACCAGTGATACTTTGGTCTGTGTAAGGTGAGTCATTGGCGGTGTTGCCTGGGTGGCATTCCTCGTCTGATTCTTGGTATTTCATTGAGCCAATAAGGTGACACTACCACCAGGAAGGTGTCAGTTTACTCCACTTTTATTTTTCTTCTGCTATTTTTTCAGCCACTGATGCCTCTCTTTTCAGTAATCACCGCAGATGGGGCTAATTAACCAGTCACAGTGCAGATCAGGACCAATCACAGATGATGGTTGCCTATTCACATCTTTTATTACCATCACTAGTAATTCTGTGGTATCTGCTTGATAAAAGTTTTTGCTCATGTGACGCCACCACTTGGGGATGAGCATGTTGGGGATGAGCATACTGATGATGCTCATCCCCAACATGCCAGCTCCTTGCAAATTATATCCTCTATATAGGCTTACCCATCACTGCTATGCATGTGTACAAAATTATGTACAAAATTGCTTACTTGTTTTTTTTAAACGAGGTGATCCTTCCTTACTACTCCATGTCGGGTGACCCCGACATGGTCTGAACACACGAGCTTCTGTGGGCTGACCCGTCACATGTAGCAGTAGGAGTAGTATTAGAGCCGCAATTCTCTGGAGTTTAGCAACCGGCTGCCTTTATTAGCCGTACGATGTGGGGAAGTAAGCATACATAGTGTTATTGACGCCGCTAGCTCTTCATCTGGCAACGCACCGTTTTGTTGATTTTCTCAATTGGCATTTTACTGCATTTGTGGTCCACATGGCCTTAATATGTGTCATGTAGTCGACAGGTTCACATAGCCTGTGTAAAAATTCAAACATTCTGGTTAAATGCTGGAGGAGATTCAAACTTTTGCTGCATAGTCTACTAAAGTTCGCCAAACTGTATCTTGTTTGGTTAAAAAACGCTGACAAACTTCTCTTTCCTTTTATATGTTTTCTATTATAAGCTTTTATAACCGTGAATCAGGTCTGATGGATACCTTTTCCTGCCATGTAAGGTTTTTAATGAACACAGCTGGAGTGGTAAAAATGTACAATGGAGCTAAGAGGGCTGAGGAGATTAGGTTTCATCACCGAAACCTCCCCGTCGATGACGACAGCTTCCTGACCTCTGACCCAGGTTAGATGCTTCAGTGAGGCACGGCTTGTGACTGAGGCTACTGTCATGTTGACGAGACGTCCAGCACAGGCAGGATGAACAACAACACCTGTTGTATGGGTGCGCGTTTGTTCATGCGGGATTCTATTTAAAGGTGAAATTTGACCCCTAAACCCGAACCGGGAGCTTAGTTAACAACACTTTATCAGCCTACGGGCTCAGAGTGATAACCTAATCTGAATAAGGTCTGTTTAATCATGATTAACGCTGAAATAGCCTGAAAAATAAAGAAAAAGCCATAAAGTAAAATTTATAGTAAAAAACAACAATAAAAAAGAACCCAAATCAGACTAATAATTGTGAATTGCAAGAGTCAGACACATTAGGGTCAACTTTTAACCTTTGGAAGGGCATCTTGAAAGTGACTCTCTAGAAAAAGAAAAAAAAAATTAATATTAGAGTTCCATTATTCTGATATTCTACACATTGCATTAACTTGGCCTCCTCATGAAAGGTATTAAATAACATTAGGCCGTGGATCTCTGTGATACGTCCTCTTTTTCTTAGAGCAGCAGGGGGGGGAGTCAGTTTTTACACAATCACTCTTTATTTATCTCCCTGCTGCATCCTCTGCATCGTGAACATTTTTAACTTCTCCATGCCTTGTTTCGGTCCCTCTGGTACAATGCCACAGAAAACACTCGGCCAATGTTCGGTGATTTAAGACATGGACTCAGATGGGGCGAGCGAGCCTCCCTCGAGATCTATTTTAAGTCATTCAATTCATCACTCCTATCATCATGTCTCCTCCAGTGCCTCCCTGAAAGTTTCTCTGAGTCCGAGTTGCATCTGCCCGCCTGTCTGTCTTTTATTCAGCTTGGCTTGAGATTCAAAGGTCTTGTAGGTGTTTGTGGAAAATTTAGGAAATTAAAACACATTGTGCAATTTCAAGTTTATAAACTTGGGGGGGGGTCCAGTTTTGTTAGATTTAATTCAGGGCAGTTGGAGCAGATAGTTTTCCACTGCAATCTTAACCTAGCAGCACGAGTGTTCCCTGTTTATTTGTTTGGCTAAATATTACAAATATCTCTTTGTCGTAAAAAAAAATTAAAGCGACCGATAAACTTTTCAATTTTAACTCCCGTTTCCGAAAATGTGTTTTGAAGCAGTTGGTGATCTTTTTCAGGCCGACGGGCCTAAATTCTCCCCCGCTGGGTTGAGGATGAAAGCAGATGCTCTGCTCCCTCTTCTTCTGGTGTGTTTTTCCTCTGCTTTCTCGTCAACGTTTTATGTGGCAAGAATCCTCCGCTTTCATGTGGATCCTGCAGAAAGCAGGCACACGGACAGACCCAATAGCATTTTGGTATCTTTATTTAAAAACGGATGCAGTTTGTAACAGAGCTGTAAGAGTACGCAGCAGCGCTGCCGCCTTTTTAGAGCTTCAGTGCTGAATTTCGTCAGGTTTGATAGATGATGGCTTTGTAGCTGGAGTGGCGTCCGTGACACATGCGAAGGAGAAACCTCCCACCTGGAAAGATGGAGTGGAGCATGAGGTGAGAGGGTTAGGGAGGAGGAAATAATGGATGGGCTGACGTCTCCAGAAAAGAAAAGCTGGTGGGAAGGTTAGAGATCCTGCTGAGCATTTAAGACATGAGGGCAGGAGTCAGCTGGCAGAGACGAGAGAGTGCGAGAAAGTAGCGCATCAGAGGCAGAAATCCAGCTTTATGTAGATTTCTCAAAATATGAAATAGCACAGATGATTTTTGATTGATGATTTTCTCATGTATTGCTGTGGCGGTTGTCAAAAAGCAGGAGACTTTACAAAAGCTAACCAACTGTGATCAAGTGATGAGCTCAACATTGATATGCAGTTTTGAGAGTGAAATGCAAAAGTATATAAGAAGCCACACTGTAAATACTGTCTCCTAATGTATATATCGGTGTGACACTGGGAGACATTGTAACAGAAGTTTAAAACATTTGTGTTTTACTCGTTCTGCAGTGAAGGTCTCCCTGAACACATTAAGAAAAAGTGGCAAATTGAAGCAGGAGTAGCTATTTCTAATGAGAACTGGGAGAAAACGTGTATTTTCAGTGAACTTCCCCTAGTTCGGAGGGAGCATTGTAGGAAAAACATAAGATTTTTTTTTAGAACACCCCTTCAGAGTAAACATAATAATTTGAACGCTGAATTTTGGAGACAATGCGGACCATTTTCATGTATTTTGGTCATGCCCGACGTTAAATCAATGCTGGTCAGAAATTCTAAAAGGCTCTAAAAGAGGTCTTTAAGGTTCATATTTGCAATGATTTTTTTATGCATATATTTTGGTTTGATTACAATTTTGGATAAATCTGCTCCAGGCTCCACTGGCAGCCACTTATAAAATTAATTGGTTAAATCGAACCCCCCAACATTAGAAGATTAGTTTAGCATTCTTCTAGATATATTTAAATTGGAAAAGTTGATATTTTCTTTAAGAACCCAGAGGGAAAAAATTATAATATTTGAAAAAAAAAAAACTGATCAGGTTCGTATCTCCCTTTCAAAGTGATTTTGTATAATTCTTGGATCATAACTATATAAAGGCAAGGTATATGACCTTGTGAACCTGGAAAATGTAAAAGGTACCTGCAGCTACCAGTTAAAATGTTTTCATCCTTTACAATAAAAAAGTGAATGGGAGAAAAAATAGAAAGTCTCCATGAGTATGAAGAATTCATGTGATTTGTTCTATAAAGAAACAACTTTTTTTTTTTTATCCATGCATTCTGATGGATGCGTTTCCAAACTTGTCATGTAAAAAAATGCTGAGTCTTGTGTCATGATATTTCAGGGAGTATCGGTGTGATGCAGGGAGTGAGAGAGGCCCTCAGTGCTGCAGAAGACAGGCCTAATAGAGTTGAGGGATGTTTGTAGGGTTGGGGGCAGCGGGGTCATCTCGTTTTAATTGTCTGAGGAGTCTGGCAGACTCTTTGCGACTGGAATGTTTGTGACCTCCTCTTCTGCGCCTTCACACTCCCTCGCTCTCCGCGTCTCTCTCAGTGTCAGACGGTCGAGCGGTTCGTGGGAAGATTCTTGGTCCAGATTGTCGAAATTAAGCCAAATATCACAAAAGCTAAGGGACACTATCAGCTCGTTTCTCTCTCTCACACACAGCTCTCTGTCTGTTTTCTTGTCTTGGTTACATTTTTGTCTGACTGGCCCGACCTTTGTGACTGCGCACGTTCGCATAAAACGGGAACCGTAAATGTTTTAGTCATGTGTGTAGTTATGTGGGAGCGTCAGTCCTGCTGCTCCCTGCGTATAAATAAAACAAGCTTGTTCACGGCCCTTGCTTGTCACGTTCTGGCAATTTGTCTGGAACTTTTGCAGCGCGCTGCAGTAAATTTGTGAGGCTTTAAAAGGGATTCTTGTTTTAGCAATCATTAGACCCCATGTGGCATATATTTCATCCTCACTACCAATCATAATTCTGTTCATAAGGTGGCGCCAAAAACACGACAGACTAATATGATGGCAAGTATGATCACAAGCAGAAGGAAGAGACTAAGGGATAGAAGTCGTATTTCAAGCCTTTTTTATTACAAGGGAAGGTTTATATTTTGGCTGATGTTAATTCAGTTTATCAGTGTAACATTCTCGGTTCCTAACGTGGCTTTTTGCACGCATGACTTAATATGAATATCTGTGCAAGAGGCATGTTATCCTCATTTGAAAAGTTCATATATAAAAGTTATGTTGATATCTTAGAGAAATATCTTAGCTCTTGAGTATGCAGGTAACAAACTGGCATACTATTACTAGTTATTAGAAGTGAGAGTGAAACAGTAAGCGGTAAATCATGCAGTATAACAAGGGTATAGTGTTTCTTCTACTTACACAGGAACATATTTTATTGAGCTTGGTTACTACTTTGAAAGACAAAGGAAAAAAATATGAATCACCATCTATGCCAGAGGGAGCAAATATCTTATAATTAACATGTTTACAGAGAAAATCGAAAAAAATCCAACTTGATGTGTTCTAATTGGATGTTACTGAACTGTTTGTATCTGAATTTCAATGAGACCGTTTACGTCTAAACAATGGAGCAAAGGGAGCAGCTGCTCCCCCAAAACGTTTATTTTAAAAAAAAAAAAAAGTCTCATCACCTCAACTAATCTGACTAATCTTCAAAGCCTTTTTTATTCTTATTCATATTTCTTTTTTAGGTAGCAAACTAAACAAAGATGTTATTATTAATCAAGACATCTTAATCCATGACTTGTGAATTTGTTCAGTCCTACTCAATCCAGGCACCACAGTCAAATTTTGAAATAAAAGTGGCTTCTTCTCAATGTAATCTTTCCAGTCAGCTCTGGGTTGTAAAAGGAAATGGATCAGAATCTGTTTAAGTGTTTCAGCAGTGCTGCATCTCCCTCACTCTACAGCGGCGGCAAGTGAATACATGCAACAATGAAACTCCCTCTCACTGAAACTGTATCCCAGCGACTGTTTTATAACTAAACATGATTGTAAAATCTCTAAGTAGGCTTCCTTAAAAAAAATAAAAAAATCAGCAAATATCTAACAACTGGCAAAAAAACAGGGATTTCTCAATTAGGGATCCAACACTGGATACATTGCACCAAAAGAAAGTGTTTTATGCTTTTACTAAAGTGTTGTTCAAATCACGTTAGACAAGGACTGAAACGGGTCTTAATCTGACTCAGCCTCATTTCCTCCCATGTGGCGACTCAGACAGCAAAGGCAAGCCTATTTTTAGCATCTAAGATTTTAATGTGTTATTTTTGTTAATTATACAAACTGTTATCTAATTCAATCACTACTTTCACGAAAAAAGGAAGCAGTAAACATGATTCTATTAGTTTAATATTAATATTTTAATTCCTATGTTTGTCAATGGTCATGAATTTCTTCATTAGTAGAAGTAATCACAAACTTTTAATCATGTAAAACTCAACCACAAGATTTTTGTATTTTTATGTCTAGGGGGTTACAGCTGTAGAAGTTAAATTCCCCTTCAGCCCTGCTGAGAGCTGTCTGTGCTCTATTGAGTGTGGCAGGGAAAGTGTAGGGCTGGACGATATAGGAAAAGAACGTATCAATAAAATAGAAATCATATTGATCGATATCGATAATTATCAACAAATTCAAAACATATATCTTAAGTGCAGTCCTGGTTATTTTATCCTGTTGAATTCAAACTCAACCCTTTATTCAACCAACGTTTTACCAAAACTACAAGTTTTTAAAACTTGCTCTCTCTGTACTCTCTGTGTATGCCCTCTGAACCCTTTGAAGGGTGCAGAGCTTGGTGACAGAGCATTTCCTGGGTCTGCGTTTGTGATTGGTTGGGAGGGTGTAATGACTGTATTATTAACGTGTATGGGTAAAATGCATAAGGAAAACTTTTATTCTACTGAACTTTTTACTTGATGCTTTTTTCTATCATCTACATACGTCTATCGATTGATACATATATATTGTTATTGAATCATCATCCAGCCCTAGGACAGTGTGTCCAGTAGTCCGCTTCAAATGCCGCTGATGGCTTAAGGAGAATGGAAACATTTGTTTGGTCACAGCACTGAAAACACAGTTTCCTGCTTTAACAAAGCCATATTGCCACCTTATGTTGTCTGTTTTGTATAATACTTTTAGTAAATCCAAACTCATGTTAAATCTAGTTGTCCTAGACACCCCTACAGACGCTTGATCCTCATGGGCAAGCAAACATGAAGACGTGCATGGCGCTTATAAAGGTCTGCTGGTTTCACATAAAGCTGCGTGTAAAATGTCCATTAATGTCCAGTAAACACTGAGACCGGTTCATAATTGGTGCAGAAATACTTAATGGAGGCGTTGGTTTGATGCATGAGGAGAGAACTGATGCTGCATTCAGAGCTGCGCCACAAAGACGCATCCAGTCACTGCTGCTCATGTTCCACTTCATCCTTATTAAAACACCTTCCATTTTAGAGCTGCTTATTAGCTTTTAGGAGGGGCCACTTTCTAAGGGAGCGCTCGTAATCTCCTTTCAAATCAAGAATCTCCTGCAACATGAGTGTGTGTGTGTAACCTGAGGGGAGCCCCTGTTTCTGGCATGCAGTGAAAGCGCTGGTTTTGTTTTATTCTAAAATTACCCCAGAGTTACTGGCTTTACACTCTCTATGACCTCTGTTGACCTCACCTCACCTCCATTTCACTCTTGCTCAGTAAATGTTGAACGGCGTGTCCTTTTTTTCTTTTCTTCTCTCAAAATTTCCTGTTTGTTTCTTCATTTACTCATTGCACTTCTTTTGCCAACCTCGCCGGTCCTTCATCTTCCTGCATCCTGCGCCTGACCGTAGTCATCCTGCATGTGTTGGGGTGTGGGCACACGTACGCATACCAATTTATTATTTTTTTTTTAAGATGCTGCTGCAGATGGCTGTTTTGATACCTCACTTGCTTGTTTTCTGTGTTTTATTGTTGTTGCAATTTTCAGTTGTTTCCTGCTTCCACACTGCAGCTACTTTTACCAGAGAGCAACTCCTAAACATCCTGGGCAGTTTTGCCCCGTCCTTTATTGTACCGGAGAGCCTCTCTGACATCCTGGTCAGAAGATCCTCACTGCCTAGCTTAGGATCTGTACCACTTCTTTTGCAGGTTCGATCATCAAGATTTTCTCGCCTCACTCCCACACAAAACACAAAACCCCCCAAGTCCCCCACCAGTAATTCTCCAAACCCCACCTCCCCACCTCTGCCTGCACCTAAGAAAGAGAAAGATTTCAACAGGGCCGATAAGTACCTATGTATGGGAAAGAACCTCCCCTGTTCTATTATAGACTGTAGTTTGCTGTTCTGCTTTCTGTACTTGTCTGTCGGATTTTGCACGGTACGAGTGTTGCAATTCAAAGTGAAATTGGTTGTTTGTACCCACAAACGTGCCAGATAAAGTTGATTCTGATTCTGAATGATTGCACATCTGTCCTGACATTTGCAATACAATTTGTCTTGCACGGAATACAGCAGGCCTCCTATTACATCGTCACAGAGCCACAAGAGCCAGACAGCTAGCTGGCTTCTGCTTCCCTGATTTTGGCTTTCTGTGGAACTAAGGAATAACTTGAAAAATGGCTGGAGACAGAAAGAAGAAGTAAGAGATGTGGGTGGGGCCTCATATTGAGAGGTGGAGGCGTAATGTTGGGAAGGGGGATCCCTTTCACTTCTCTATGCTGCAAAGGCTCCATGGCTCCAGGGGCCCGGCCAGCTCCAGTGTTTGTTTATGCCTGTGGGCCAGAAGGAAGAGACGGTGGTCATGTTCCGCAGCTACATGAAAGGCCCCGATTGCTCTAATGAGCTGTAATTACCACAGGGATGTGCTGAGATTAGGCCACGAGGAGGAAAGCAGAATGAGCAAGCACACTTCACCTCAGCACGTGTTTACATCTCATCTTCAAAAATCCCTCAGTGTTTTACTGGGTAGCAGCTCACCTCTTTGCCCTCAAAACAAGCAAGACAGACCATGACAGTCTGCAGTATACCAGATCTATACTTTGTGGTCACACTGGTGTAATCACTTGAGCTTTTGAGTCACAGTCGGGTATGAGATGCTGCAACGCGAACAACCGGGAAAGGCCACATGAATGGAAAGATTGAAAAACACACACGCATACAGAAATTAAAATACATTGCTGTGCAGAAATCAGAAAATCCAACATTTTCTCTAATTTTTGCCACACTGCCATTTTCAAGCTACAATTCACCTTTGTTTCTCCTGACTTTTTACTCCACAAGATAAACGTTATTTAATTTTCATGTTTTTAATTAGCAGAAATGAAGTGCTTCTCTAAATACATATTCATATCAAATTCTAATAACCTCATATGAAAAATTCAAGCACTCTCATAACTTAGAATTAGTAGTTTATATGTGCACCGACACACATGTGTGTCGGTGCTGGCATGTTGTGATGGCATGTTGTGATTTCAGTAGCTGAAAGGGGACATACTTGTACATATACATATATACATGTGTATATATACATATACATGTACATACACATACAGCCATACGCCTTTTTCCCTGCCTATCTTCTATATGAGGACGTGATCTCAGTGGAGGAGTATAAACAAGCAAAGACGACTGTAGATAATTTTGTCTGTTTTCTGTTGAAATGGAGGACCATTTATACCCTTTGCCCAGTGAGAGGGAAGAGAAAATAACCAAGAAAATAAAAAGAAGTGCTAACCCAGAGAAAACAAGAGTCTACATTGGCATAGCTATTATTACAAGGTGGAGTGGAGATAATTATCTATCTATCTATCTATCTATCTATCTATCTATCTATCTATCTATCTATCTATCTATCTATCTATCTATCTATCTATCTATCTATCTATCTATCTATCTATCTATCTATCTATCTATCTATACATCTATCTATACATCTATCTATACATCTATCTATACATACATACATACATACATACATACATACATACATACATACATACACTTGGCAACAGCGCTAAAAAACATTTCAACACGATGATTGTAGCTATTACCAGTAGCTTGCTACCAGATACATGGAGGACATGTTGACATTATCACATTTGTTATACTCTGCCACTTCTACAGTGGTTATTACGCTCTTAACGGAAAGGTCATTTGTGATACATTTAGCGAGTGTGAAAATCTTACATGCTGGGCCTTTAAGGAACAAAAAGAAACAGAAGGGTTATCTTGTCTAATCATGTTCACACTGTGTTAAGCACCTTATGTTGCCTTCCGGGCTTTATAGATTTACTGTGGAATTCAATATTGAAAGAAATATTTTTGTATAAAAATGCACTCACAAGAAAAATTTTAAGATCCACCTAACTAGTACTGGCTTGGACCTCTTTTGTATTTGGTACGGTCTTAAGTCTTCATGGCATGGATTCAGCTAGATGTAGGAAGCATTCCTCAGCAATGTTTGGTGCCATTACTTTTTGTTCAACTAAATTGGAGAAGATGAGAGAATTCAGTGAGTCTTGTTGGAGTAGGCTCAACGAAGGAAATTCTGGTACAAACAACCCCATCTCTGATGATCTGCTACCCTTTTTGTTATGTGTTGGTCTCTGATTTACCTGACATGACAAAGTAGCTGATGAAACTGCTAGAAAAAGTGTAAAATACATTGTCAAATAGTTAGCATTAATTTCAGAGACATAGCCTCTTTATGTGGCCGCCTTCGGGCTGTAGGATGCTGCCTGTCGTGTCATAAAGGTCTGCGTGGGCAGACCATGATGAGCTCCTTAATGGCCTAGAACTGGAAATCTGGCTGTTTGTATTTACACGCCATTTAGAGCTTTCCACTGGCATTCACACTCTGTAACCAGAGAAAACACAGGTTGCTGCGCAGCAAACGCCACCCCACGTGCCCTGTACGCCTCAGCCGTTGAGAGCTCTCTGTGTATGCTGTTCTGGGCTCGCGAGCTCATGAACGCCAGCCGCCTCAAAATAGCACGCACCCCCAATTACCGCTGCAAACACAGGTGTGGAAAGCCAGGCTGCCCTCCGCCCAAAGCCCACAGCCTCCATGCAGCACACAACACCCTGTGTGTTCCAGTTTGAGAGCCCTGAAACGCACATGCCAACAGGAGATTTGCCTGTGTGTGTGAGTGTTAGAGAGAGAAAGAGTTTGTGTTTGTATATGAGCGAGTCCAGACCACACCCTTTGAAGTCGGCTGCGCAGTGCGCTGGGGTTTGGCAGTGGACAAGCAGCCCCTCCGTTGGCTGGTTGGAAACCGTATACCCCACATCAATCAGGCCTGCCACTCATACATTATTCATAATTCAGGCGCTCACACACTAGAACACAGACTTCCTTATCCTAAGAATGTAGTTTTTGTTTCTTATAAGTTCAGTTTGGAGAAGAGGGAGAATAAAGTGATTGGTGGTGCCGTCGGGAAGGGGGGAGGGGGGTCTGCATCTGGTCAGAATGACAGAGCAAAGTGGACAAGTGGAGATAGAGTTTCTGTGAGTCTATTGCTGGTATTGTTATCTTACATATGTTGATTTTATTCCTTGAAAGATGGTACATTCTACCCCATTGACAGCTGGAGATAGGCACCAGCACCCCTCGCGACCCCACAAGGGATAGACGTGTTAGAAAATGGATGGATGGATGGAAGATGGTAAAGTTTTTTTCTTCTCAGTGTTTTGATCCCAAAAACTGCATATTCTGATAACAACGCCCACATATCAATGTAAGCAAGGATTTAAGATGTGTGCTGTCTGACTTAATAGAGAAAGCAAATTTTTTTGTTTTACAATTCACACTAGACTTCGTTGTAGCTTTCCCAAAATTATGAAACACATCTAAATCCAAGGAAAAGAATGTGAGTGGGATAGGCACCTTTCACCCTGGTGGTGATCACGGTGAGCAGAATGCTCTCAGGTTCTGAATTGTTTGTTACGAGTCATTATGTGACTACATTAAAATTATGTCAAATACCCCATTAGCCACTATTTGGTCTTTTGAATATGTGAATTACTAAATATATCACTTCACCAGAGCGATAAATCAATTTGAACTGTGGACTAAATATCCTAAAACCTGTCTCTTTTTGTCAGCAACTAGTCTTTCATGGGCTAGACTAAAGGAATAAACTGCCTACTGCTGCTTTCAGGCTTCTCCATGCCACAAACACACAGCACCCAAATGTGCTGCCACCCTAATAATGGACCACTATGACCTCTTCAAACATGTTTTGAAATTACACATAACCTATCATGTTGTATTAGTCTACTAGAGAGTATCTATAAACCTTATTTTAAAGCTGGTGGGTTTTTTTAGGTCTGAATAGTCAAGTTTTCTTACTGGTTATTTTATCTGAGTTCTCTGTTGGGTTTAATGTTTTGGACTAAATGGAATAATTAATTAATTACATCTCTGACTATTAACTTTCACTATTTGTAGTCTGTAGTCCTGAGTGAATACTTGGTTGAATTGTAGTTACAATTCAATTCAATTCAATTTTATTTGTATAGCGCCAATTCATGAAACATGTCATCTCAAGGCACTTTACAAAATCAAATTGAATCATATTATACAGATTGGGTCATATTATACAGATTGGTCCAAAATATCCTATATAAGGGAACCAATTGATTGCATCAAAGTCCCGACAAGCAACATTCACTCCTGGAGATGCGTAGAGCTACAGGGAGAGTCGTCTGCATTGTCCATGGCTTTGCAGCAATCCCTCATACTGAGCAAGCATGAAGCGACAGTGGAAAGAAAAACTCCCCATTAACGGGAAGGAAAACCTCCAGCAGAAGCGGGCTCAGTATGAACGGTCACCTGCCTCGACCGACTGGGGTTACAGAAGATAGAGCAGAGACATAACAAGAGAGACAAAAAGCACAGAAGCAAGTCGTTAGTAGTGTGCCTCTTCTGGCTGTGGGCATCTCGAGTCCAAATTATTGGCCAGTTCGTGTTTGCAAGGTAGCTCATTTGGATGGTGAGTGGAATAAACGTAGATTAAATGTTTGTTTGGTCTTGTCTGTCCAGATCACCTTCTTCCACATGTTTGCTATCCACCTACATTTTGTGGAAAAAAATGTAAGCAGGACTTCTAATGGCTTGCTTTCTGCCAAAGACCAGGTTTGAGTGTATGCCTAATAGTTGTCAAGCAGACAGATTCTTCCACTTAAGCTGTGGATCTACTGTTTTGTTGTATTATGACAACATCTTAAAAAGTGCATGATATATATGAGTAGTTTTGCAAGGGGCTGTGTCTTTGCTTGTTTCAGCTAGAAAGGTCTTCCCCCTCAGTGGAAAGCTCAGAAAAGAGCTGTGCAAACCTGGCTGTTCTCCTTTACTGTGGCTAAATGTCCACAGACGTTGTATATCCCGTCTATTAGTTTTCCTTAATTGTTAGATAAATGCCGAAGTACACTACAACAAAATCTCTTTGAGCCCCAGCTGAGTTATATATAAAAAAGGTCATAACAGAGTTACAGGGAAGGACATTTTTTGAAGTGAAACAAACTGGACCTGTGAGAATAAATAACTAAGTTTGATTTGCAAACCACCATTGCGGTGATCAGTGTCAGCCTCCTGTGTCGTTCAATCTTCAGACGCATATAAAGACCAAATGAACTCCAAACTCTAGACACGTAACATCTGTTTAGCTGATCTAGACCAAACTGTGCCTAATATATTTCCAAAGCTTGTTTATATTCACATGAAGTCAGTGTTGAATTATTGATTAGGGGAAAAGTGTGAGGTTGGCACGCCGGCCTATTTGTCAGAGAGGAAGGGTGTTTCCTGCTCCGGCACCAGCAGTTGCCCGTCCTGCTGCCTCGTCCGTCTGCGTCTTCTCTTTCTCACTCTCTCCATGTCTTTTTCACTTTGAGTCTCAAGCCGCTGAAGCGAAATGGAAAGTGACCCTTGGCAGCCAGACGTGTATTAAACACAGTGGGTCACTGTCGGAGGAACATGCTGGCAGCTTCTAGCAAAAAAAGGAACTGGTGACTTATTCAGACGGCATTATGCATTTATTTTTACCAAGACGTTCGGGAACCCTCTGTGAACTCATGCTCATGTTGCCTGAGAGTCTTGGTGAGAAGCAAACGCTGGGGAATTTTAGGGCCAGAAAAAAATTATATCTTGAGAAATGAGTTGAGGTGCTATTAAAAAACATAAAAAAATACACACTGGAAACAAAGGGCATTGTTGATGTAGAGATCTGACTGCTACAGGAATGATTTTTACACTGTTACAGTAGCTGAGGGGCCTCGTGTTGGGGTGGGGAATGATTTTTGTGTGTGTGTGTGTGTGTGTGTGTGTGTGTGTGTGTGTGTGGGCCAGGACAGGATATGAGGAAACCTCCGAGCAGCTCTGTGGATAGTTGTTCCCATTAACTTGGAAGGTTTAGTTTAAACAGACACTGGGCCAAGTTCAGGTCCAGTTCGCCCCCCGAATGCACATCTGCGTTCATTTGTTTATATATATTTTTTGGGGGGGCATTTTTTTTCTTGCAGTTAACCAAAACCTGATTAAAGAAAGATTATTAGTTGTGTGTGAGTATGGGATTACATTAAATCAACTTGTTTTGAGACCACCTGTGGTTTCAGGCACAACCAGATCCCATTGAACCTTTCTAGATTACCCACTCGGCTCCTTCCTCTGGTTAGGGCATGGCCGGGGGTTACCCGGGTCTCACACACACACACACACACACACACACACACACACACACACACACACACACACACACACACACACACACACACACACACACACACACACACACACAGAGGAAGCCGCTTAGTCATTAGTGACCTTCCAAAGATCAACAGACACTCTGATCTTAGTGTATGATTTGGTCAGACATAAAAAAAAATACAGCTTGGTTATTTACTCAAATAATAGAAACTTAAAAGCTAGTCCTATGTTAAGTTTCTTTGAAATGACTCTGAGATACAAGGAGGTTTGGGCAGTGCAGATAAGAGTCATATCTGAGTTCTGTAGCCTGATGTGATATTTCCTTTTAGCATTAAGACACAAGGGATGTCTGCACAGTGTCGCAGTGGGTAGCGCTGTTGCCATGCAGCAAGACGGTCCTGGGTTCAAGTCCTACCCTTGTCCTGGGTCTTTCTGCATGGAGTTTGCATGTTCTCCCTGTGCATGTGTGGGTTCTCTCCGGGTACTCCCACGGTCCAAAAACATGTTAATTGGCCTCTCTAAATTCTCCTTAGATGAGAGTGACTCTAAACTGGACTCTGCATCACATTTGCATCTTTATGTGACATTACCAACATTGCAAAACTTTTATTATCCATTTAAATAGTACACAACTCAATGTTTACTGCATTTTTGCACATATTATTTGCACTGCACGATACTTTTGCATACAAATGCCTTTTTGCACCATTATTTTTGCACATAAACAATGGTTGAACATTCTGTGCACACTGTTCTTGCACGCCTGTTTTTCTCCTGCATTGTTACATCTGATCAATGCTGCACTGTATATTGTAATGTTGCCTTATTCCACCTGCAATCCCATTACACTGTCGTAAGCTGTATGCAAGGAAATTTCGTTCTGTATGCACTCTGTACAAACAAAATTACAATGAAGTTGTCTAAGTCTAAGTCTTAGTGTCTGTTAGAATGGTTGTTTGTCCTGTTTGTCTCTGTGTTGCCCTGTGATAGACTGGCGACCTGTCCAGGGTGTACCCCACCTCTCGCCCGTTGACAGCTGGAGATAGGCACCAGCACCCTTCGCGACCTCACAAGGGATAAACGTGTTAGAAAATGGATGGATGAACAGAAGGGCACAATTCTAGTTTCACAGAGTAGTGGAGGGCCCTCATAGAGTTCCAACGTATGGAATCTTATTTAAGTATTTGTTAAATCTGAAAATATTCGTCTGGCAAAATATTGCTATTTCAGACTTATCATCTGTCCTAATGGCATCCATTTGATTGTCCGTCCGTATGCCTATCTATCTGACTTTCCCGTCATCTGGTTGTCTATTCCTCTGTTCAACGATAATCTATACTCAAAATAAACAGAGCAATCCATGTTGTGATGACAGGTTTTAATAATTAACCACCCATATATTAAAGTTTATAATAGTGTGTTTCGTACACGTGCGTTTTACTCTGAGTTTTTGCCCAAACGCACAACGTCTCACATACATACATCCACTGTTTTTTGGGGAATGTCCTGATGGTGGTTCACATTCCTGTTTTTCAAAAATTCCTCGCTGAGCACAAGCAGTGGTCATTGAACAGGAAGAGCAGCACCGCAAGCTCTGAAAGGTTGTTCCTATGCATGGTTCAACATAAACATGGAGGGCATAACTATTGGACATTTTTTACCTGTTTGAAATAAGAACTGCAGCGCCTAGAGTTCACATGAAGTGAAGGTATAAAAGCCAAAGGAGGGATGTTCGTTGTGGCCAAATTGTCTCGAGACAGCTACAGAGCGATGGTATCACGGTGGCTTTGGCTGCTCTTCAGACCAAGGACTCCTCAACTGAATTTGGGTGGCAGACATGGAAGGTAAGGATAAGATAAAGTGGAGGCAGACTCTGTGCTGCCTCCTACAGGGAGCAGCTGATAGCAGAAGAAGTTGCTAAAAATCATTCTTCTAAAAATATTCCAGTCTTCTGTAGGATTTCCATATACTGTATTTTTTTTTCACGTCGAACCTTTAAAGTCTATTTATTGTGGAAGTATCAGTTCATGAATGACAGCAGCAATAAATTGCCCAAGTTAAAAAGTCATGGAGGGGAACTTTCTTCCTTAGAGAAGAAAATTCCAAAAACCATTGCAAGTAGTAGCTCTCTTGCAAACTATTGCAAGAGAGCTTTGAATTATCTTTGTATGCCTCAGTGGAGCCACTTTCTGGTTACCCTCATTCACCTGTTGTTTTCCAGCTGTTTAGTGGCCACATTCTGAAACAAATGTTGTAAATTAGCCTGTGATGCGACCCCCGCTGCATTTGCTGCTGACCCCATCCATCTCCATTAGGCTTCAATTATTGAGTATATTTGTAATTGCTGCATGAGAAATGTTGGCATGTCGACAATGTCTGGGCTTGAGCGATAACTCGCCATCCGCGGGCGACTCACTCAAGTCCTGCCAGTCCATGCCGTGTCCACCGAGGGCAGAGTGGAAAGGTTAAAAGGGCCGAGCGGTGAGGGATGCAGGAAAAGGTCATGGCTCTGCTGAGAAGCGCTGCCAGGGTCCACTCCCAGAACTCCTTATTGGAGTCGATCTCTGCTGACCACGCTGAGAATCATGGGAAAAAGTGGTCTACAATTAATCACAACCAATGAGGTGGAACTAGCCTGCATCAGACAGAACCGACAGAGATTACTGATGTGGATGAAGGCGGAGTGAACGTTTTTTGGTTTGATGCTCTCTGCTGCCAGCTGTCTGTCTGTTCATCAAGAAATCTGGTTACTCCCTTATTAAATTACTGCTTATTTCTCTTTAAACTTTTTCGGCTACCAAACCCAAAAAAATAGGGAAAATAATAGATAAGTACCTGCTGCAATCCTTTCCAGTTCCTATATAAATAATAATTACATTGCACTTCTAGTGATTTTATATATAAATCTTTTTCATTGATCTTAATTTCTTAAATACACCCATAATCGGAAAATATGTGTGAAATCATCTTGCAATGCAATAACTTTTTTTAATCTTTAGTTTTATTATACTTGTGTGCAATACATGTTGACATTTTCTTTGGCATTTCCTTTCCTGGTGTCACTTACTTTAATATATTATCTTCTAATTTAAACAATTGTGCTTTTATTGAAATCCAAAGTTTATATTACCCCGCCTCTTGATTTCATAACTAAGATGCCAGTGTTGGAGATTTCTGATATGAACCATATCCTAATTTTATCTGTTTTTTTTAGTATTCTGTCCTTCCCTATGTTGCCATCTGTTTTTGTTTCACGGCAAGATTTGAGTCTTTTGACATTTGAGTGTCAGTTTGGATTACATTTCATGAACTCCAAGCTAATGTTTCATTCATTGTTAACGGAAAATCGTTTCCTCTACCCACGTATTGCCCCCATCATTAGTCTACTTTTTTTTTATTAAGTGAAGACATGTCTATGGACAGCTCTCT
The DNA here is from genome assembly GCF_011125445.2 of Fundulus heteroclitus. Lineage (NCBI taxonomy): Eukaryota > Metazoa > Chordata > Actinopteri > Cyprinodontiformes > Fundulidae > Fundulus > Fundulus heteroclitus. The sequence goes on from NC_046369.1 coordinate 12,830,978, forward strand.
AAGCCCATGCACCATAAAAGCACTTGTCACTGGGTTTCTGTGCGCAGCATTGTTGAGTGGTGTGTGAAGAAGCCTCAAGCAGAATCCAGAGTGCTGAAAGCCGACCAGTGAAATGTGACGGCTAACCGAGTCCCATGTCTGTCTGGAGTATTAGCACCTCTCTGTCGACTCGGCAATGTTCCACTTTGCCACAGAGAGAACTGATGACAAGTCGCCTAAAGCAAAGCATGTTGACATTCAACAATCTCCTCAAAGCACACAAACATCTCTGGATTTTTTCCCCCTCCTTGAAATACGCTGTATTTCACCATAGACACTGTAAAGCATCATATAACCCCCACATTGGGTCAAAATAAGGTAATTTCAGTCTAAAATGAACAGTATCACATTTTGCTATGATTTACAAAACGCAGTGGCTCTGCCATTCCGCTCTCTTTTTTTGTTAAAGGCGTACTCTATAAATGCAGCTGAATTGTTCTTAACAGAAACTTTGTAGCTGCTGGTCTCAGGACGCACGAACGAAGTGTGTCCGATGAATTAGTCGCTCCTATGGGAATGCACAAGGCATGAATCACGACCGATCGCTGTAACGTTAGAACGCCTGGCCCAGAGAGCGCGCGCAACACAAACCACCATCTGTCGTCTCTCTGTTACTCCCTGTAAAAAAGGATTTAGGGTTGGTAGAGGTTGTGTTGCACATGACGCCCTCTCCTACCTTTCAGACATCCCCGCTGTCTTTAAGTGCTCCAGGCTCTTCTCTCTGTCTCCCCTGTCTGAGGGCGAAGACGTGCAGGATACCATCGGAGGCCAACAGGGCTGACGTCTGCCATTTGGTGCTGCATGTGCTGTCTTTATCCTCGCCGTGAAATCCTGTCCTCAGAAGTAGCAGCGGTGTGATCGTGACACCTCAAGCAGACCAACCCTAAAGTCAAAGGCCACACTCACATGTTTAAAGACAGTTTACCCTCAGCACATGTCAAAAGGAAAGGCCGTCAAGTTTGAATCCCAAGACACGGCATTGTACTCTTTGACATTTAACCTTAAAATGTTACCGTTCCAACGGGCTGACTACCAGTGGACCATGTGTTTTCCAATAAACTCTGTTTAGGAATGATTGGGGAATCTTTAATCTTCCAGCTATCAAACCTCATCCTCCCACTAGCATCAATCTGCTGCCAACATACTGTAAATTCCCATGGTCAACCTCCCATATCAAATGAATAGTTTAACATTTTGAAGCCCCTCTTGGCAACAACCAATGGGAGAGGGGCAGGAAAGAAAACAAAAGACACCATTTGTAGAGGTTTCTTTGCGCAGCTGGTCAGAGACAGGTGTGTGTCTGTCTCCGTCGGCCACTGTGAGTGATGTTACCAGCAGGATTCCTGTTTAAGGGTCGGGGTCATAAATCAGGGTTGGTAATCTTCACAGCACTGAAGCTGGTGCCAGGGTCTCAAGGCCTGTATCATCCTTGAAGAGTAATGTTCATCCTGACTAGCCTTCTCGCATTCCTATGAGCAACACAAGCTTATGAACACACACAGCAGGGGGTCAAGAAACATTACATTTGAAACTTGTGCAATATGGTAAATATACAAGCCGTCAGTTGTGAGATTAGATGCATTTGAGTATCTCACAATAACTTTACTGTGTCTGATATTAAGAAATATGTTGATAAAAACAAACTCAACAGAAAAACCAAAGACAGGGTAGCAGGGGAAACACCCAACAATTGTCAAAGTTAATGATATCACATTTGGAAGGTCATCAAAGTCTTCCGCTAAAATTTGAGGTTGTAAAAGAAAAAAATCTGATGTTTTTTTTTCAGTGAAGCGGAATAGTTCAAGAGGCTTTTCAATGGAGAGACTTGTTTATGTGTTTGGAAAAATCTGTCTTCTTTACCTGTTTACTTCCCTGAAGATCACCACCGTTTCCTACATAGTGCATCTTTCTGCCATTGTGCTCATTGTATAATCTTTCAGTGTTGTTAATTCAGCATGTATTCACAATAATTCTGTTACGAACACATTTTATTGTCAAGGGACCAGTCTGTTTCCTGTTCACAGTATTAGACGGTGACACACTTTCATACGTTGCTACAACAAATTCTGGCTCATCTCCCCAATATGGGAGACTTTTCGGTTCTCTCACTCTGACATATGATAATAGCCCTCAAAGTTCACTCCTGTTTTTCACAATTTGAAATGAAATTTGCACATGCTGCTGGTCTGAAGGAGAGGGGTTAAATTGTGACTGTAATAGCTGTAGTCCAGTGAACGATGATTTGTGCTCGTCTGGTCAGATACCGTTTTAAAGACTTCTCCCAGCTCATTTAAATCATCTCCTGCCCCCCCCCCCCCCACCCCCCCCCTCCCTAAGTTGAGACTGCATACCATAATGTTCTCTGTCTATGCTGTCTTTCTGACCGCCAACTGTTCTTCACTCTGCAGTTCTTTTGATTTCCCCTCCATCCTCACACTCTTTCCTCCTGTCCCGTCTGTCAGTGTGCCCTCTTCCCATGCAGTTTTCTGTCAGTGCTGAGGCCCCTCGCTCACTGAAAGACAGAGAGCCTATGACTCAGGCTCTGTCACAGGACCCAGTGGCTCATAGTGGCCTCGATTCCCACACCGATGAGGTGATAAATGACTTAATGAGCTTCCTTACACACTCACCCACTGAGACCTGAGGCACTTTTTCTTTTAGGTCCTTCTCTGTCATGCTGTTCAAGAGGTCTTTGTTTGAGCTCCAGCAGCTGTTTGTAAACTGGACTCTGGTTTTCCATAAACCTTGTGGAAGAACTATGTTGTCATGAATATGTACAGTGTACATGACTGTGAAATGGAAGGAAAGCGATACATGGTTTTTACATAGTGTGCTAGACAGTTGTCAAATATTTGCAGACGTACCATACAATTTACCATACCTATCATTCTTTTTTTGCAAAGTTGCTGAAGCCCGGTCAGTTTCAATGGAGTCTAGATCAATTTCCAGGTCTTGGCCCAAATTAATTTCTTCTCACAAGTATATTTTGATCCAAATCATGGCATTGTATCTCAGCCTGTATGTTTAGGGTCTTTGTGCTGCTGAAAGGTGAATTTCTGCAGCCTTTTTTCTTCCAGGATTTCTTTACTATTGGCCTCTTTCATCATCCTATCAACTCTCACCACATGCCCTTTCCCTTGAGAAGAAAAGCTTCCCTGAAACATGTGGCTCCCACCTCCATTTGTCAGTATGAGCACATGGTGTGTTTTAGGTGATGCACAGCTTTCTGGCAACACATGATCTTTCACATCTTGGCCCCAAGGTTTAACTTTGGCTCAAAATTAGGCAGAGCACCTTCTTCCACACGCTGAGCCACGGTCACCCTGGCCTATCAGGATAAAAGAGTTTTAAACAGTGCTCTGATACGCTCAAAACTTGCCGTGTCGTTTTACTGCTTTACATTTCTCCACAACTTTATTCCCCACCCTGTCTGATGTGCTCCTTGGTCATCATGACGATCACAAATCTTTACTCGCACACCTCACAGAACAGCTGTATACTAAGATCAAATTACGCACATATGGACCCTTTTCAATGGTTAGATGGCTTCTGAAGGTGATTTGTTCACAGTATCAGGGATTAAATCCAAATGCATGTCACTCTTTTCTAATTCTTGTTTGAAAAACCCTTAAAATCTTTATCTTTTCCCACCCTTGTGTCATTGCCCTCCATGACACAAGGGAGGAAAAAGGCAGTGGCAAAGACACATAAGTCTTTGCCATAGAATCCTAATATGATACATCAAAGTTGTCCAAAAGCCTTCATAAAGATACAAGAAGAAAATTATTTTTGTTGTGCCCTAGAACTGACTCATGGGTGGAAACCTATGCTGTTATGGTACTATCTATTATATCTATATGATATAATAGATGGCATGGGGGTGATGGCTCTTTGGTACAATTTAAATGTATGAGTCTGCCTAAAGCTATAAAGATCATACAGGATGTTGTGTATGAAATCTTTCTTGAAAAAATGTCTCTTGTAATGCAGGTAGCTCTATGAACAATGTGTGCTCTTTTCACCCAGCGGAGCACAGAAAGCTTGATTCAGCCAAGAAGTAAAGAGCTCCTATTAACTTTACACTTAATCTTATCAGGCACTTGGTGATTAAAGGTAGTTGAGGAGGCATTACAAGTGATTAATGAGTGCTGGAGCAGGTCACTCAGACGGTGGACGTGATATGATCCAGATTCTTGAGTTCAAGGTAATTTCAAAACAAACTTTTGAACCAAAAAGTGGTTCAAATTGATCAATGCTGCTATTTATTTACGGAATGGCGTGAGATGTAAAGATAAATGAGTTCATGTGTCATTGAGTTTACTCAGGTGACTTGAGGGAATCATAATCACAGCTGATTCTTGAATTTTTATAAAGTATTCTTTGTACAGACCTTGCTCTGATTGCATCTCCTTATTCCGCAGAATTTTTAAAATACTCTTGAACATTAGATGTTCTGTGGAGACCTTGCAAAATCAGCATTAATAATAATTGATATTGTTCCTGGAAGTTCATTAGTAGCATAAGAATTACATATCTTACTGAAATGATCATGGTCATAAGGCAGTGCACTTTAAACATGTCAAGCCCAACATCGAGGTACGGACAAATGTTGGGATTTACTGCTGTAGGCTATATTCTTTTTATATTTTGCTTTTAATTCAGGCTCCATCGTCCTTATGCTGCCTTCTTGCATCTGCCTTTACTGTCATTGTGGGATTTATTGCCTCCATGGTCTTGTTGGCTAAGCGGCCCACCCTAGGCTTTACTAGCATGCAGCTGACCTGGCTGCCCCTGAAACCTGGGCCTAGGAGAAGAATGGGCCTGCTGTTTGAGGTGGGGATCCTGAGGAGGTGGAACAGACAGAAAAAGGGGAGGGAATAAAAGTAGCAACATGGGTGTTCTGTGACAGTGGACCTCTCGACTTGTTATGCTTTCTAATTCCCCTCAGCACAGAACAGCAAGGGGAGAGAAAAGGAGAAAGAATTGGGGTAGAGAATGATGAAGGAGCCATGTTTTTACATAAATGCTCCTGGGAAGATGGAGGGAGAAAATATTTCCCTTTTAGAACAAGGGTTGTCTTTTTGTTAAAGCCTAAAATCCAATGAGAAAAGGATACATAGCTTAAAAGCTATGCATGTTTTCATACACAGTTACAGTAATAATTCTCTGAGGTAACGTCAGTAATTCAAGAACATGCTTATATTGTCTGATCGCTAGGTGGTTCAGTGACAGAAATGTTACTATCTGACTCAGTCCAGTTTGATTTCTCTGAATCCTGATCATTTGATGTTACAGAATAAATCCATGTTAAACTAACTGGGTCATTTACAATTTTTTGGAACCTCCTAAAGTTTTAATTCTTGGAAAGTATTTTTCTTTTCCAGCTATATAGTTGCATTTCTCCATGAAAAATAGAAGGCTAGTGTTGGGCAAACAGAGATTGCAACTCTCTAATCTCCATCTTTAGGGTGATTGAAAGCTTTAAAGATTTGTGACCGCTGGCTCTTCCCAGAAAAGTGATAAACAGGAGGATTCAGGGCTATAGCAAACTAAGATGGGCTGGACCACAACTTTGAAAATATATATTTCGTTTTGGTGAATCCAAACAGACAAATAAATTGTGCTAATGTCATTCTTCTTGTTTTATCAGACGGTAATGTATTGCTCTCATGCTTTCTGCAGATTGTTGCAACACTCAGTTTGCTGTTTTTTTTATTCTTACAATACACTGAAAAAGGAATCTGATCATCTGTTGACGTGTTAAAGACGGATCTCTTTGGCTTAGATAAAAAAAAAAGGTTTAGCAGGGTGTGTGCATGCACATGTACACACCCCTGAGATTTCCAGAAAAAAAGGTATTTTTGTGTTTGATTACATTAAGTCCAGTTTGGCATTACAGGTTTTCTTAGATTACTTCCTATAAATTGGGATTAATGTCAGAAGAAGGTTATTGTGACATCTGAGATAAATGCACATGAAGGAGGAATCTTGTACTTACACAGTCCTCCCTCTGGAGTTTTACAAAGCCTTTGCACCATTCTTGCAGCAATCATAGCAAACATGTCTTGCACAATAGTAATGACGTATTTTTTTTTTGTGAAAATAAATGTGCAATTAACATAGATTTAAGCTGTAAGCATACAGTGTGTTAAATTTTCTTCCCTGTATTTTGTGCCATAAAAACACATTTTCCAAAAGTAATGCATCTATTCTGTTTTATTTCCCTACGTTTTAATCATGTAAAGCACTTTGCATTGTCTTTGTACTGAAATGTGCTGTACAAATAAATTAGACTTTGCCTTTGCCTTTTGCAAACATGCAGCGTTTTCATATAAATAGTGAATTGCATTTTTACACTAGTGTATTCCCTAAAGATAGACCAATTAATCAAAGAATGGAAGCATTTAAGTTTTATATTTTTAAATGATAGTTGCAATTTTAGGTGCTAACAATGTTTGACTACACTTAGGTCTAAATGTAAGGACAATGATTCAAAACATACAATGTGTAGAATGTAGACATTGTTTTAAAGCGTCTTAGGTCTGGATTTAATAAACTACGTCTGGAAAAGATTAAGCTGATGGGTTCAGGTCCCATTCTCAGCCCCACCTTACTTCCCTCTTACCAGCCTCCTTGTGTCCTACTGTGTGTGCCCCTTCACCCTGACCTTTGCTGTCTGAATCCACCACCCTGCTGACCGCTACACACCGAGCTGCACGCCCACTCCCGCTGGCTCACAGCAACCTCCAAACGCTTGTATCATCTGGTTCTGCTTGCCCATCCTGCCCCCTCCTCTCCCTAAAGGCCACAGGAAATGGCTGGGCCCACTTGCCTGGGGGTGGAATTAACAGGTGCACCAGTGTTTGTTTCAACTTTTACCCATTACCACTGAATAACGGTAATAATAAACATCGAGAGGCCAGGTGAGGGGACTAGCTTTGTTTTGATCTCTTTCTTCTCTCTCTTTTTTCCCCCTGAAATTTTTCACACGTCATTTGTTGCATCTTTTGGTGTTGCTTTCAAAAATGCTCCTTAGTTGTGCCAATTTTTCTTCCTCCCAAAGTTTCTCAGGCAAAAGGTTTGCAAGTAACTAAAATATCGTTAATTCTTCCTGAATAAAATAGAAGCTGACAAATAATTAGGTATCCTTCAAGAAGTTTCACAGAGGACCCTAAGGTGGACACTACGGATCAGTTTCCACCTTGCTGCAGGAAGGGAAACACTGCCATCTGTATGTAATATTTTGAGTGCGCTCAGAGGGAACCATACACTCAAAATCCAAAGTCATTTCAGTCATCACTGAGTTGATCACATTGAAACTCTAACATTTAAAGTTGTTTCTGTGATTTTATATCTATATGAACTGCTGGCCATACTTCTATTCTTCCTCTCTTCTCTTGGCAATGCTAAGTATCATGCATAAATGCATGTTGTATTTGAACCTTAGCCTGAGAAGCTGACAGATTCCCTGTCTCTGTTGTCAACCATCTTATTTGTGCAATTTTGATGTCTGTATCTTTTCCGCTTGGGAGCCCTACACTGTGCATACTGATCCATATGCACAAGGTGCATGATTGTGACAATGCATTCTATGGCTTGGAGATTTAGGATTGTTTATTTTAGCTACCTGCTGAAATCCTATCCATTTGGTTGATGTTGGAGCATTGGAGGGAAGCAATGCATCTCACAACAGTGCGAAAAAACAGCTTTGATAAATTAACTGGAGTGCTGCTGGCTCAGTGAGAAGAGTTGTAGCCCTTGGCCAGTGTGGCTAGTCTTCTTTTAAATTCTCTGGTGACTGCTCTGCACTGATGCACTTAGGCCAAACTTCAATGTTAAGCTCCCACTGCTGTTATTAGGCGCTTCGCCGTCGCACCAAGGACACACATGTTCTGCTTCCACTCCAATAATGAATCACCAGGACATCACCACAGTTTTGTTGATGCTGAAACCGGGAGCGCTCAAATTATAAAAAATAGGGAAAGCACTGCATACTTGATGCAAGGCAGTAAACTTCTTCAAGACTTCTTACCTTTGCCTTATATTGGTGTGATGTGCATTTTTCAAACTATACTGATGTAATTAGTTTGTCAAAAAACATCTAGGCCAGACAACTTGATTCCTTATTGAAAGGAGTTTTTATACTGTAGATTAGTGCTTGCTTACTTGATATGCAGATGTTGGTATTCTCAGCGGTTACCAAAGCCCCTTTTTTCTCCCTCAAATTTTCTGCAATTTTCAAGCAGGGCTATTACATCAGGTAGAGCTGCCATCTTGTTCTCGTGTTACCTGGAATCCCCCTTAAGTGAGTCATCAGATTGGGTAATAGCTGGAGAGAGGCAGTTTAATGGTATACAAGGTTGACTTTGAGGGTCGAAGGTGGGAGGTCAAATGTTGCCATAATCCCAGGCTCCAGGTTCAGCCCTTAAATAAGAGCCCGACAGCTGGGAGAGAGAGAGGAGGAGGGGTAATTGATTTGAAGGGAAAGGGCATATTTCACCTGAAGAGGAAACAAAGCTGTCAACCCTCCAACCAGTTTATAACCATAGACAGATTAGCACCTCCTGGGTGGGAGGTGCTTGGAAGCGGTTGGAGAGAAGAAATTTAGAGATTATTGCGATGACAGAACAAAACAAATCTTGCTTTGGGGCCATTTTTCGTGTTGGTGACATGAGACTAATTCTGGAAACAAAAAAAAACAAAAAAAAGAAATCAGATGAGTTGGAGTGAGTGTGATTAAAATAAAACCCAACAACAACAATATATATATAAAAAAAAACAACAACTTGAAGTCTGTACACCCAGCGGTGGAGATTACAGTATAAAAGAAAAGGTGTATCCCCATTTCAACATAATTTACATTCAATGAAGACATATTTTCCAACCATGTTAACAGACGATTTAGGTTCAATAGGATTTTTTTACTGCCTTCACTCCGCATTCATCGCACGACGTGATTCAATCTCAGCATTCAGCCTCAGACAACAAATGACGTACAGATAAGGCCACATTCCTGTGCTTGTTTTCATTGATAAACATGGTTTGATTGGCAGAACAATATCACAGACAGCCCGAGACCTGCAGGGTATCAGGAGCGAGGGAACAAGTGACTGTTTCCTGTATAGACAGGAAGTGAGGGCTTTTATGAGGGCAGTGCATTGATTTCCTAGCATACCAGGTCTGGGAGTGCAGAGAAAAGAGTCACTTCCTGTGGAGAAGAATGCCATGCTGGCTATCTGACTCTCGACAGTTTCACTCTTCGTGTGAGAGGTTGTGAATGCAGAGGAAGTTAGGTCTACAGTCTGTAGGTATAGCTCACAGGTTGAGGCTGAGTGTTTGTTTGGGGAATAGGACCATGCAGTGTCGGCATGTACTACCATGCTACACTGGCCTGTGGGTTCAGCACAGCATGGTAGATGTGTATTTTAGAGATGTTTTTTATAAATCATATGATGTTTACATCAAAACCTCTCCATAACTGTAAAATTACCTTTTTGCAAAATGATTTTTATGCAGTGAAAGAAATATTGGCAAATTCTCCTATATATTCCTGTGTAGCATACTTGGTGATGCATGTTTTTTTTTTTGTTTGTTTTTTGATGCATACTCTGGTAAAGTTAAGAAACTGCTATTTTGTTCTTTCCTTGCTAAAGTAAAGGATGTTGTTTGGATGAAAACATTTTTTTTTTCAATATGTGGAGAGATTACTCACTATCGGAGCACTAACCAATGCATATTTAAGTATTTGTTTATTCAGCATTATTATAATATAGTATATATTATTAAGGAAAACATGCAATATGCTATAATACAGGTGACTATTGTTAGTTGTTCTCCTGTTTAAAGATTAAGATATGATTTTCAAATAGATAATAGATAATTTTTTTAGGCCTCACAATAGTTTTTCCTCATTCTTCTAACTTTTGCGAAGTATGCTTTCAATAGTGATATACAAGAACAGAGTTAAAATTGATTGACATTGTTGCCAAATTCGAACAAAAAATTACATAAGCCCTTCAGAAATGTATTGGCAGTCTAAAATAATTGAATAATGCCTTGCTGCTACCTTGCTTACAGAAATATTTCGCACTTATTCATGCTTTTTTATTTTACTATCCCACTTAATGGTATTCATGAAGCCTCTGGCAGATGCACCTAGCCAACCAAATGGAGATATTTCAACGTGTAGGATGGCCAGACTAAGTCCTTTAGTGAAATATTAGAAATGGAAGTTGCATTCCTCTACATTAGGACGTTCCGTACTTGGTTTGTTCCCACAAGGCCTCCTCCATCCTTCCTTTCCTACACTCCCCACCTCTCTGTTCTCCTTTTACCTCATACCACTCCCTTATCCGTGTTTCATCCCGTATTTCCTAACACCTCATGTCTTCTCCCTCCTGTCTTCCTTTCCCCTCTACTCTCCCTCACCTTCTTATCTGTCTGCATCTTTCCCTCCCTCCAGCCCTCTGTCTCTCCACCCATGGTTCAGGGCTCGAACCCATGTCCTCCTCCTACTCTTCCTCCATGATATCCTCTCTGAGTTAGCCGGTGGTCTTTCGAAATGTCCCAAAAGGATTGATGTATCCTCCTCGGCTCTCAGAAGGCTGGAATAGATGGTTGACGCAATTACACTTCAGGGAGGGAAGAAGACAAAAATAAGAAGACTGTCCCCCCCCCCCCCCCCCCCCTCCCAACGCCATCGCCTCTTCTGCATGCATGGATGTGTAATTTGTATGTGCAAATCATGTTAAGCCTACTAAAACAATGTCTGCATCATCCGCCGGGCTTTGTTCCAATAGGACCAACACATTACTTATGGAAATTGCTATGTATGTGGTGATTAGCTGTTTACATTCTTTGAGCCTTTCACAGAACCGCTCCCATCTGTATCCCTACAGGTCAGGGGTGGGGGTTTAGAGGTGAAAGGCGAGGTTGTGGGCTGCACTTCCAGGAGGAGAGGGGCTGGTGCTGGAGGTCCCCTCGCCCAGCCCTCTTGGTTTAGTCTCAGAAGAGAGGAATCTCCTCCAGCTCCCCTCTTGCACATCTGGCTGCCCCCAGAATGCTCATTTGGAAGGAAAACAGGAATGTTTTTATTTCCCAGGAGAGAAGAAGAACCACAGAGTTAAAACACAGAGAGCCGTCCTGGGCCCCCACACAGCCTGCTGCTGGGTTAAGATGGTGAAGGTTTTCGTCTTACTTCTCTTTCTGTTCTTATTATATTTTCCTCATGCCTGGTATTTGTTTGTATTCCTTTTAATATGAATGTAACTACATTGTTCTCATTTCCTAAATAAGAAACAAAAACCAGGCCCCTTAAACTTATTTCTCATAGCAATGTTGATTCCTCGATTACAGGACAGCTCTGCTTCAAGTAGTTCTCCATTGAAGGCAGTCCATGAAACAGATACGGATGCCCTTTTGTTCTACTACCTAAGTAAAGGCTTGAAGCGAGCCAGATTGGGAAGATGCATTAGCGCAGGAAAATGCACAACCATAAAGAGAAAGAAATTACATGCCATTGCGTAAATAACATATACACTGCTCACAAAATTCAAGGGAACACTATAATAGCACATCCTAGATCTCAATTAGTTAAATAGTCTAATTGAAAAACTTTGTTAACACAATGGAATAGATTGAGAAGAAAATAACATAGAAACTGTCGATGTAAATACCAATTATTGCACCATGGAGATCCAGATTTGAATTTATACTCAGTATAAAGTAAAGTACTTTATTTGTCATTATACAATTACATGGAGCGATGGAGGTTTAGCCTGAGCCGCTGTGACTGAGCGCGCCGCCACTAATGGCTGACCTGACCAGCATGTCTTTAGTGGTAGGGGAAACCGGTGCACCCAGAGGAAACCTACGCAGACACAGGGAAAACATGCAAAACTCCACACAGACAGGCCCCTGTCAAGCCTTGGACTCAAACCCAGGACCTTCTTGCTGTGAGGCACAGTGTCACCATGGAAGTGAACATTGCTCAAGACAAGTCTAAATCAGGCCCAGTACAGTGTGTGGCCTCAACGTGCCTGTAAAACATCGCAACAACGCCTGTACATGCTCCTGATGAGACAGTGGGTGTTCTCCTGAGGGATCTCTTCCCAGACCTGGATTAGAGCATTGGTTAGGTGCTGAACACGCTGTGGTGCGACGTGGCATTGGTGGAGTGACAAAACCCTGATGTCCCAGATGTGCTCAATTGGATTTAGGTCTGGGGAACAGGCGGACCATTCCCATAACATCAATGCCCTCATCATGCAGGAACTGCTGACACACTTCAGCCACATAAAGTCTGGTATTGTCATGCATAAGAAGGAAGCCAGCACCCACTCCACCAGTATTTGGTCTCACAATGGGATTCGAGGATCTCATCCTGGTACCCTATGGCAGTCAGGGCACCTCTGGCTAGCAGATGGAGGGCTGTGCGTCCATCCAAAGAAATGTCTCCCCACACCATGACTGACCCACCACCAAACCAGTAATGCGGGAGGATGAGGCAGGCAGCAGAACGTTCTCCATGGCATCTCCTAACTCTGTCACGTTTGTCACACGTTCTCATTGTGTACCTGCTTTTATCCATGAAGAGCACAGGGTGCCAATGGCGAACCTGTCAGTTTTGGTGTTCCCTAGCAAACGGCCATCGTCCTGCACAGTGTTGGCCTGTAAGCACAAGCCCTATATGTGGACGTCGGGCCCTCATATCACCCTCATGTAGTCTGCTTATGACAGTTTGAATAGAAACATGCACATTTGTGGCCTGCTGGAGAGCCTTAGCAGGGGACCTCCTGTTCCTCCTTGCACAAAGGACGAGGTGGCAGCCTTGCGGCTGGGTTACAGCCCTCCTACGGCCTCCTCCATATCTCCTGTTGTACTGGCTTGTCTCCTGGTACCTATTCCATGCTCTGGGCACTGTATTGAGAGTCACAGCAAATCTTCTTGCCACCGCTCGCATTGATGTTCCATATTGGATTGTAAAAAGTGGGCTGTAAAAAAATTGCTTATGATTCCTTTATGCATGACACCACTAACACAATGAAAAAGTGACTAAAAGTTGAACCTAAAAAGGACAAGAACACAGAAAAGATATGTAGGAACCACCTGCAGAATCCCTGTTTTATAAGGATTGCCTCTCATTTCCACCATATGTTCCATTTGCACAGCAGCAAGTGAAATTGATTCACAGTGAGTGTTCCTTCCTAACTGGTGACATTGATTCCACAAAGTTGTGACTGATTTGGAGTTGCATTGTTTTGGTGTTCCCTTTATTTATTTTTTTAGCAGTGTAATCCAAGGGTATTTGGGTTGTTTAATAACAGGGCAATGTGTTGACCTTTTCTGTTTAGAAGGTGGCCTTAAATGACTTATAATGTGATTTGGAAATGTTGGAAACAATTGTGTTTTCTACTTCTACGTTTAGTGGGGTGTAGTACTCTTGGCACAGGAGTTCAACGCTGCCCTCTAGAGTCTAGCAGAATGGTGCTACCTCAGAGGAAAAGCCCCACGGACCATAAATCTTGCAGACGTTGCGTCCGGTTGTCTAATTTATGCACGGAACGTACGTATGTCATGCATAAAGCACCCTTAGCTCTCCAGGATCTAGGCACCTTGCTGTCATTGAGTCAACCCTGAACTTTTCTGTGTAAAGTGTTTTGGAGTCGCATGTTGAATAATTAGAACTATGAATTTGGGTCCAGACTAAGTCAAGAGGACAGTGATGCCAAACACAACAATAAATGCACAACAGGGCTGCTGAAAAATGAAAATAATATGTTCCAGTGGATAGCTAAATGGAACACAATGATTGCATTTTGATGAATACAAATATTTTTTTGTTAAAATATGCATTTTGTATGTGTTGCTTAGGTTAGCTGTTATTTTTGGACGATGTATCAAAGATCTTTCAGTAATGGAAGTAATAGAAGCAGAGTAAAATGTAATTAGTGGAGCAACAGGGGCACATTTCAAGTATTTTAGCAGGTGGTTGTTATTTGTTCTAAAAGTAAAAAACATTTCCCATTTATCCATATTTCATCTACAAAATTAGGTAATCTTCCAAGCACTTATTATACTTTTAAATATTTCAAATGTTTGTCAAGGAAAATGTCAAGACACTCAAATGCACCCTTTCCCTTCATCAGTAGGGAACCTCTGCTGGTCGAAATACATGTGCACACGACACCCTTATCCACTCACAGCTGTGCTCCATTACTGCAACATACAGTAGCTTTCTCTCCACCCATCGCCTGCAGCCCTCTCTGTAACTGTTATTGGAAATGTAGCACTGCTACAGGAGCAAGCTCTTGGCGGATTTATATGACACAGGTGCACACTCTGGAAAGCATTCGAACCGTGCACAAACACACTCACACACACACTTACACACACACACACTCACAAGGCGCCACGCAAGTGGACCAGGCAGCAAATACTGGATCTAATGTCAGCCACTTAACGTCTACACCACTCACACGTCACAACACTTCTCAGACTTACACACTCGCATATGTGTCTGAACCGCTTGGAGCTTCAGCCAAACCAGGCTGAAAGGATCCCCCGACCTCCGTAACCTCATCTGATTCTGATTTTTTACTTTGCAGATTGAAAATGACAAAAATGTCTTTAATTTTAACTCAATATGTTTTCCTTCTTTGCCCCCGATGTCTAGATTGCTCCTTTTGTTCTGGGAATATGTCAGGCATTTCCTCTGTGTGATATCCCAGTTTTCCAATAAGAAGTACGCCGAAGGTATGCACTGGTCAGGCAGGGCTTACTTTCACTGTGGTGCTGTCTGATAACCTAACAAAGGCAAGGATACTGAAGAAGAAGCATGCATTACAAGTTCTGAAATGTGATAAAATGACATATTAGCAAAACCACTGTGGAGAACAACTTTGGTTCAAGTAACAGTAAAAAAATGCTCCAGATTTATGTCACAAACATTTTAATGTTAATATTTTGTGTGTTTTTCTGGTAAAACTTGGCTATATGTTTATGTTTACCGGGAAAAAAAACGATATGTGTTCTTGTTTCAGTTTGTTAAGCTTTCTGACATAATGAGGGTCTCAGCCTGAAAAATGTGAAAGCCCTGACCTTAAGAGACCGCTGCTTGTACATGCCCATGTGGACATGTGTGTCTTGTCAGCCCATCCTTTCTGATGTTCATCTAACGATATTGGAAGGGCAGAGGGCAGGGAGGCTCCCCATTCTCCACATGGTCCTGATTTAGCTTGTTAGTGATGATCCCCTGTTTAATGAACAGTCGCAAGGTTCCCACAGATCCTGAAAAATCTGGTATCTTTGAGAACGGAGCCTGCAGAAACTTCTGAAAATTGTAAGAATTTGTAAGAAAGTTCCTAGAACTGGTTGGTTGTCTTGGAAAAATAATGTTTGCTCTTAGAGCGTCTGGATAATAAACTATCTGCTGAACTAATGATGAGAAGCAAGGTAAAACACTTACAAGGCAGGAGACCTTTTAATGGTTTTATAGTTAGCTAGAAAATAGGTGGCTTTAGCATTATAACCATTACTCTAAGAACAGTATGACCAAAAACTACTGGACATATACCTTAAAGGTGCAGTAGGGAGTTTTGAGAAGGCGGTGGACTTAGCCTTAACATTTGAACAAGCATATCTTACAAGCAGTTACCTACTGTAGCTTTAAAGGAGAAGTCCGGTCAACAAGGAAAAATCAGTGGATCATTACCTATACCTAAAACTAATATGTTTGTGATGATTTAATGAATTTAGTGTTAATCAGTAAAAAAATAAAATCATAAATTGTCGTCTTGATCACTGAGTCTGGGGGTGGCCATTATTGCCCAAATATGGGCAATAATGGCCGCCTGACAGCACATCCTGTGACGTCTCTGTGCAGTGAGGCACCGCGCTTTACAAGCTAATTCAATAGGAACTGTTGTACACAGCTGCAATCAACAACAATTATTTCGGATTTCGAGAGGACTTCACCATTGAATTTTGCGAGAGCTATTGTTGAAGCAACAATGCCCACGTGCATGGCAGTTGGATGTTCCGATACATCGGGTAAAAGCGGAAAAAAGCATTAGTTATTTTGCCTTTCCGATTCATGGTTCACCACGGGTTCGTCGTTGGATTGCCAACTTGTGGAGGGAGGATTTGCCATCGAACTTCTGGCCAGAGAAAAAAAACACATCATCTATAGCCAACATTTCGAAGAAGAATGTCTTCAAGATGACATGAGAGCGAGGATTTTTGGTAGGTTTTTCTTTTTTATTATGTAGAATTTTCGGGGACATTTGTTTATCACTCCGCCCCTCGACCAGAGGGGCGGAGTGATACGACACACTTGGAAAGAATGCTCACTGATGCGAAGCCCACTTATTTTATGCGCTTGTAAATTTCATGAGTTGCTGGTTGCAGTTTTTTGGGCTTGTTTCTAAAAGTGAAGTAGCTTGTTTGGGAAAAACTAAGTGACGCTGAAACATCCCTCTGCCTCATAACGCACTGGAGCTCATCCTGACATAGGAGCAGAGTAAAGACAGAAAGAGCTGCTTTGCCCGCATTTTCTGCGGCTGCAATAACTGATAACTGCTGAAAGTAGATTATGCGGTGCAGATCACCATTTTGGGCAGAGATTGGTTCTAAAGATGAGTTTTTACTCCCTGATAACATTGCAGAACCCAACCCATAAACCGTATTTTAATGCTTATTTGTTGTCTTTTTATGTCTCTAAAATTTAAAATTAGTATTACTTTAAATTTAGATGCTTAATACAATGTCTGTCTTTGTTTAGGAGGTAAAAAAAAATATTTCAGCATGAAAACGGGTATTTATTCACAAGAGGACAGATAGGGCATTGGGACTTGCTCAACAGCCGATCCCGCACCATGACGTCACAGACTGGGAGGTGGCAGTACTGTTCTTCACCAACATGGATGCCTCCACTTAAGCACATTCAAATGAAAATTACTCTTAATTAAAAAAACTTATCATTTATTGAAAAGTATGTAATAATTTTATATTTAAAGTACTTTCAGCAGTTTGAATTCTGATTTTGACCGGACTTTTCCTTCAAGACATTATGGCCTCTGTCTAATACTGTGTTGGTCTCCCTTTTACATCATTATCCCTGCATACACTTTGGTGTCTAGCATGGAGATGTTGAGGTCATATAAACTGTTTGGCTGGGCCTCCACAGATTAGACTTATTTAAAATAAAATTTGCACACACCACAAATGCCTGATTGGCTTGAGCTGCAAGGTTTTTCAGTTACGTTTGTAGGTCATTAAAATGCAGTTCAGCAGGTCCAACCGAATGTGTATATGCTAAATAGCAATCCTATCTGTTTCAGATAAAAAAAAAAAAAACTATATTTAGCACAAATGTATTTTCTAGAGACAATAATTTACTGACGTAAATTATTAGCTACAGTTATTACAGACAAAGCAGCTGTAAATTACACAGTTGATTGGATCTTTAGCTATGACTGACTTCCTTTTGTTTTGCAGTTACATCAGGTTGTTGAGCTCAAGTTATGTTCTACTTTTGTCTGAGTAGACTTTCAGAAGTTATTTTTGTTCCCTAATAATTCCTCAGACTTTGTTCTCTGCCAAGTGTGAAGAGGTAATGGAAACATCTGAACTGGTTTGTCTTGTTTCTGTCTTCTCAAGAAAACCAGGCAATAGATATGTGGCAAAGAGACAATTACCAGCTTTTCTCTTGTTTTTTTTCACCATTTTCCTGTAGTATTTTTAAATTTAAACGCAACAAATGAGTAGCAAAAGTCCAGCTCAATGGATAATAATAAAAAAGAAACGTTTTTCCATTTGAATTGATTAGTCTTGGATATTTTTCAGCATTTACGAACACCTGCTGCTGATAACTGCTATGTTTTTTAACAAATGGTGTTAAACATAATCCTGATTAGTTTTATTATAAACCTACAAATCCTCTTTACAACGGCTGGTAGAATGGATTGATTTATTTGACTGGAACAGCACAGATACACTGAGTTTTACCCCAAAAGTTTAAAATATCACATAAAAGACCAAATTTGAAAGCATCTACAAAGATAGGTTGCTCTTTTTCTCAAACCACGTTAACTCCATCGTGGACCCCTAAAAATCCCAGATCATGGTAAAAAAAAAAAAAAAAATCATCTCTATCTGTGATTTAGCCTCCAACAGTATTTCCCAAATACAGGTATTCTTGTTTTAAAAATGTCCCTACTCCAAGTCGTGTTTCAAAGGTTGTAAATACATTCACCAGCTTCTCATAAAGTCCAGTAACAGTCTTTCAATAACCAAATGGTTTAAATCTGACATTTTAAACCAAGTCAAGTACATTTATTAAAAGATTTTTTGTACAGGACTAACTAAATCCAAATCACTGTTGCACTGTTTCTCTGAGATCTTCAACACGTTGTGGAAAATTATTAACTGGTTAGACACATGGATGAAACATGTACTTCAGGGCTTTCAATCGTGCCTGCAATTCAATTTGTTGAGTCGTTCTGAATGTTATTGTCTGGAGCCACCAACAGAACCACATGTTCTGTAAAAACAAAACATGGGACCCTGAGGTTATAAACAACATACTATTTTTTTTTACCTCCATCTACTCTCCTTCTGTCCATTTTCACCGCACACAGGATATGTGTTATTTAATACAACTTTGCAACAATAAAAGTACAAATCACAACTTTACGAGTACAAAGTGGTGGTGCTAATGCACCTGAAAGTGGTGCCAATGCACCTGAAAGTTGTTCACCAACCACCTTTAAACAAGAAAAGGTAAAAGACGAAGAAAACAGCACTTGTATTTTCACAGATGAAACATCTGCTATCACGTCATTACCACCACCAACTGATAAGGACTATAACAGTTTCCTCTGGGTTTGTAGATTTGTACTCGTAAATTTGGGATTTGTACTTGTATTGTTGCCAAGTTGTAACTTTGTAACTTGTATTTCTAACTTCTAAACTTGTATTCTCACAGATGAAAGATCTGATTTCACACGCATGTATAAGGTAACAACAAGGAAACAATATAAATCTTAAATGTATTCACGTTAATCGACTTACATTTACAAATTCAGACACCTACACATACGTTTTTATTAACAGTTATCTTACTCCATACTTCCAATTTCATCGGGTGCGTGTGTGTGTTTGTTCTTGTACTTGCAGCTGAGCGACAACATTTTCTTCTTGTTTTACTAGTAAAGTGAGGACTTTGATGTAAAGTGAGGACCGAAAAAAGAACCTCACTTTTATCTGGGCTAGGGGTTAGGTTTAGGACTAAGGTATCTTAGTCCTAGGTTTAAGTTAGGGTTGTGTATAAACCGGTAATGGTTAGCTGTAAACCGGTTAGGATCACGGTTAGGCCATAGAAAAGCTTGAAGATTAATGGAAGTCAAGGCACGGTCCTCACTATGTATATAAAACAAGGATGGGTGTGTGTGTGTGTGTGTGGTTTATGACTATACATATCGATAGTACACTTAGATTCACATAAATATAATAAACGTTTGGGTAAAAAGTCAGCTTTGATAACTGAAAACGTGTAAAAGACAAGCATGTAATTTTTCTGATGTACCGTGAAAGTCATTGATTATCTGTCCTATTCTTGTTTGTTTGGTTTGCACTTTTGTTCTTGTTTTTTGGCAGCATGGCTGCTCTGGTTTGCAAACATTTCCAGATTGAGCAGCTTAAGACTTCAGACAGGTTTTAGACACAACTGCACCATGAGTGAATTAGACACTGAAAATAATTAAGCCTTGTTAAAAAGATGACTTCCGTCGCCACACCTTTATGATTTTACAAGCACTTGTTTCCTCTTGTCTTTTTACAGTGTGCGCTTGTTAGACAGTGGTTTTTGGATGCCTGTTTTGCATCGTTTTCCCAAACAGCTTTGTGGGTGTGCACTTGAGCTGGGGAAGGTCAGAAGAACAAACTGTAGATATGTATCAGCATGGCCTAATCACTACCATGTGCTTTTATGGCCACTTGCTTTATTTGTTGAGGCTGTTGGAATTTCAGCAATTAGCTTCCCCTAAATTTCACACACACAATGGCCCCTCGTCTTCATCACATAAACTGTTCCGCTAAAAGAGGACCCGGTCCAGCTACGAGCTCCCAGCTTGTCTCTTTTACTGTGCCTGAGGCTTTTACTGCCTCTGAGCTCAACCCGGTCTCTCCGGTGGTCCACAAGCCTGGGAAACACGCTCTGCTCAGACTTACTTAAACCCACCGAGGGAAAAACTGTTACTTAAGATCATATTTCCTTTCGTTCAAGCAATCTTTTTTTTTTTATTTTGACTGAAGGCAGGGGTGCTGATTGAGAGTTTTTGTTTAATCTGGCATGCATTATTATTTTCCCTAATTGGATTTTAACGAGATTTTAAATCAGCTTTGTAAGTGAGCCAGCGGGGTGCTATACCTCCCACCTGCAGATACACTTGAGGTTAATCCCATCCAGATCAGGACATATACTACCCTATTCCTCTTTTTCAGTCAAGCATTTTTTTTTTGTATTTCCTGCAACATATTTATGCATAGGCTAAATTACCCTCTATAGTTTAAAAAGTCTCCTCCTACAGACATGTTTCACAGGCAGATCTACGGGAGCCACCATTTTTGTCGGTTTCTGCTAAGAACTTCCGGTTTGCGCGGTCACTGGATAATTTTCAGTTTGTGGTCTGAGTTGTGTCTGAAGACAAGAACTCTGTATTGTCATTGCCATAAAAGAGTCATGTTGTCTCCATCTGCATGAGCTGCCCCTGACCCCATACAAAACTCTGAGAGAATAGCGGAGCCAGCTATCATGCAGGTACCATTCCCGAGACTTCCCTGCAGCAGGTTATTACAGAATGAGAAAAATTAATCATATCCACCTCCTTATCGCTTATTTTACAGGTTAGCAATGAGCTTAATCAGTCTTGCTGGCCGACGTCTCTGAGTCATGTAACAGAAGCTACAGTACCTGCGGTCCTAGGGTCCTAGTACCTAGTGGACCTGCGAAGCACTGGCATGTATGTGCGCTTCTGTCTGAGGGTGCATGCATATGTTTCTGTGTGAACTAGAATGACGGGGAGAAATAGCGCTATGAATGAACAGAGGGATTTTTTGTTTTTATTCTTTAATTCAGAATCGCTCTGGAGTGACGGGATGGAATCTTTGGTTGTACTCTTCGATTGTAGTTGATTTCTAGTAAATCGCATACAATGACAGATATTTGAGACTCATGATAACATAGTAAATAGGCCCCCACATTGCACACATTACAGCAATTAAATTGTAATAAAACAGCTTATTCACAAATGACAACTAATAAATAAGTAAATATGTCCAGTTGTACAGGTGCAGCCCGCAGTCTCCACATCTCCATCCTCGGTAACCACCACCCAAGTGTTATGGTATTAATCAATCATACACTGGCTTGATGCAGAAACTTTAGTAGAATCTCATTATCATCAGCTCATATCTTAACCTCCAATCTAAGCTGTAGATATTTGTTTATTGTGCAAATGTTTGACCATTTCAGAATGACAATGTTCTATTCTATCTAAGTGAACTTTTAATTGTTTTTATTTGCTCATTAACTTATTTTCCTACATGTTCAGTTAATTATCTACATAATTACCTACTTCCTTAATTACCTACACACTTAACTATCTATTTGCTTGGTTACGTTATTACCTACTGACTTAGCAGTGATTGATTAAGTTTCATGCTTTAAACATTAACATATTTATTTAATCTGTTTTATTTTTTAACCATAATTCATTCATCTATCAAGCGATCATTTTCTTTTCTATTCTTTGTACAGTTACATCACAAAAAATGTATATATCTTGAAAAAGTCCAATACACTGTGTCACTCTCTTCAGAAAGTGAAACTCATTTATTGTAAAGATTCATTAAATATGGATTGAAATATGTCAAGCCTTTATTCCTTATAGTTTGATGATTATGGCTTACATATAACAAAAAAAATCATAGATTTTCTCAGAAAACTAAAATATTAAATAATGGGAATTGTTTTTTGTTTTCTTAAAGTGTTCTTTAATATATAATTGTTATGTAATTGCAATAAGCTTAGCAAAAATCCAATCAACAATTTGGGAGAGCTTTAAAAAAAGTTACTGAGACTGGAGTCTGCACATCAAGTGTCACTATGCACAGATAAATCATAAACATGGGCTATAAATGTTGCAGTCCTTTTGTCAAGCCCCTACCTGTGCAAAGGAGAAAAAGAACTAGACTGTTACTCACTGGTCCAATGTCCTATTTTCAGATGAAAGTAAAGTTAGCATTTCATATAGAAATCAAGATCCCACAGGCTGAAGGATAAGAGAAGAGGCAAAAATCCTTGTTACTTGAGGTCTAGTGTGAAGTTTCCAGTCAGTGATGGTAGCCATGTCCTTTGCTGGTGTTGGTCCACTGTGTTTTCTGAAGTCCACAGTCAACACTGCCTTCTACCAGGACATTTTATAATACTTTGTGTTTCCTTCTGACCTTGCACCCATTTTAATCACACTGAATGTCACCAGTGTGACTAAAATGTGTGTAAGGTCATCTGAATCCATCAGTTGACATTGCACACATTTGTCGTTCAAAAAAAGTTCAGAAGAGAATGGTGTGCAAACACAAATCCCTGTAGCCCTGTTGCACTCGGAAAGTGTTTAAGAAACTTTTTCACCGTTGACTAAAAAAAGTTAGGTAGCTTAAATAAAACACACAAGCCTTTATGGCATATTCAAACGTTTAGAACATAAATCTCCCTTAGTCCCCCTTTATGTCCCCATACACTCAAAACCATCTCTTTTTCATTTCTCACGTCGTCCATTTGGGTTTGGGGATTTGCATAAATCACTACCAAAATTCATCCCTGAATGGATGTGTGTGTTTCTAATGTAAACCCACAGTTTGAAGGAATACAAAGGTCATATTTAGGTTCAACGTTATACTTTAAATTTTATGAGTAAAGTCATTAAGATCCAGCGGTTATGGAGAGAATAGAGGGAATATGGTCTTTTTTTTGTGTGTTGACATGCTTTCCCAGCTCTGTCTGGCTTTTGAAACATTTCCATTGGATAATATGATAACTGAAGTAAGGGAGACAGCCAGTGACACTGTGGATCCAACTGGAGAAGTCATTGTTTAGAGTAAGATGAAATGATTTATGGAGTTCTGCACCCAACGGCGACACATGCACATACTGAGAGAGCCTTTTATCGGTGCTCAGGAACAGGAAACGTTGTTGTTGTTTTATTAGTGCCACACTCTGGGCTCATTGTCTCTCCATCTCTAAACGTTTATCTTATCAAAACAAAGGATTCTCTCAATGCTTAGGTTCAGGGAAATCCCTTCCAGCAGTTGTGTGTTGTGTATGTTTGTGTAGGAAGGAAAATATTTCCCTGTAAGACTTGGCGAGTGCGCCTCGGGGCAATTGCGAAACGTTGATGTCATCCCTGTCAATCGAATCTGGCATGCAGAACACGCTTTTGTTTCCTCTAAATCTCCTACATCCACAGCTAGGTGTGTTGCACTCCGTATGCAAAACAATCTTTCAAGTCTGAAAAAACATAAGGAGTTCACAGAAAAAATACAAAATTAACAACTAATTAATTTACCTCCTCCTTGCATACCTCTCATCACACTGGCTTCTTGGTTCTGTTTCTTTGTTTTTGCAGAATAACAAATAGCTTAACCCTGTTTGATTGCCTTTATAGAGTCTTTTTCAGCATGTGCCCTAGTTATAAGCAACGCGTGTTTGTGCATGCAGGTGCACATTTTCCATGAACTTAATGCATGCTCATACGGCTGAAGCGGTGGAAATCCGGGCCTTTGGATGCCAAGTCAACCAGCAACTGATGAAATATTAATATTTATACTGCATTGCAGTAGGTTTGCCGGGCTGTGGATTTGAATGTCCTGATGAAACAGTTGGGGTCAAATTAACTATTGGATTCATGCCCGCATACACTGAACACATAACCAGCCTCATCAACTGCCTGACAGACAACCTTTCTTATGATGGGAAATTCAAAATTCATCCCAAAGCTCAACCATTAGCTCTGAAGGCAGCGGAGGTCCCAGTTGGCCAATCAAGTGGCTTCAAAACTCATCTGATTCATTTACATCTCAGCAGCAGCCAGGAGTAGAAATGGCAGAGCTGCATTTTTAAAACGTTACAAAACACCCCTGCCCTATCTGTTGAAAGCTTTATGCTGCGTTCACACAAAACGGGATTTGAGTGTCAAAAAGGCATCCAGTGCCTCAACTTGGACGCTTGTGCAGAGCGTCGGCAAAGCGTTGACAGACGGGTCTGACGTGCGTTAGGAGGAGCTATCATGTTCCTTTCCTCAAATGCAGGGAAATATTTCTTGTGTTAACGGTTTTGTTAACTTATCCGAGATCCCAACTTCCTCATTAATCCTTCTCCAGGCAGGGTCCTTTTATACTGACTCTGTAGTGAAAGCTCGATTAATCATAGATAGCAGAAGGGGCTCAAACAGCAACGATGAGTTTTTCCTCCATTGTCGATTTCCCGGCTTTTCATGGTCCTTCCGTCCTGTTTGAAAATCCGCCACTATGTCACATAGCGGGGTCTCTCTGATTGGTTGACGCTCTGCATCCAGTTGCAAAATTCAGATTTTCCAACTCTAGCGTCTGTCGCTTTGATGCTCAAGCTCAGAATACGCAGCAACCGATGAGTGAAACGCGCCTCTGGACCTCTTGACCTCCCAGAGGCGTGTCCTCCAGAGACTTTGCATACAAACCTGATGCCCCTTGACGCTCAAAATGCGTTTCTTGTGAACGCAGCTTTATAATTCATATGATAACTGAAAACCATTTCCATTTTCTTTTTTCAAAATCTAAAATAATTCAGGACATTAAACTGCTAAAACTACACATTACACACACTATATTTAAAAATAGAAAATGTATATACATCCTCATTATTTCATTGGTCTGTAACTACTACATTAAATAATTTAAACTGTAGACATAAAGATGGATAACGATTCTTTTTTTCACATATTCTTTTGCAATAACTATTTTGTCATGAGTTATTTCTATTTCCAACATCTAAAGCCACCTCACAAAGTTGTCAGGTGGCTTTAAACATTGGGAATTGAATCATTTTACCTTCAAGCCTCCACTCCATCCCCTTTTTTTTCTGTAGAGGAAGTGGGCTGCTGTCCTGTGGGAGGAATGCTGTCTGAAACGACTCCCACTGTCGCTCCACAGGAAGAGTAAGGACCAGCGGTGTCCAGGCAGAATGAGTGCACCCTCAGGAGCTGTCTCTTAGAGGGATTTGCAGTTTGACTGCAGGGATCTGTTTGTTCGGAAACGTATCGAGGACGTTGGTGAAGTCATGTTTATATTGATATGTTTCAAAAACAAAATCTACTTGCTATTTCAATCTGGTCTGATGTCATTCATGGTTTATGCCTTTAAATTTGAGGTGCTTGCTCTTTTATTTGAGCTCCATACCAGTCTTATACGAGCTTGAGCAAACCTTACCCTGACGTTTAGTAAAAGGTGGTATAGACATTTTGTAGTTAACTCATTTATACCTGCACTCAAACACAACCTCACCAAAGTGTTGCTGATATGAACACTTTCTCTGGGGAATCAACAAGCATTATGTTAACAAGAATATTTACAGCCTGTGTGGGAGTATAGCCCAAACAATCTTCCTGTTGATTTGTCTGTTGTTGATTTTGCTATGAGGAATGTTTCATTTTGCACCTTTTAAAGGGACCTCGCCACGTACTGTGACTTTAAAAGATCTCTTGAGCGCTGGGCTTATTCAGCACCTAAAATTTACACACAGCTTTATGAACACCGAAGTTCATCTTTTAATAGCAGAGCTACTCTTGTCCTATCTCTCTTGGCATTACGTATTGTTTTGTGCTTTCTCACACTCATTTCATGTTTCCTTACCTCACCTGGGTATTGCTGAGTCAAATGGGCTCCATGGTACCTGACTAGGCCCCTTTAACCCCTTTATTATCATACAAAGCAGAACATTGTGTGTGCACCACTGCATAAAGTCATAGGGAGATTTGACCTCCTACACAGCTTTATATCTGTGTCACTGCATGACCTTAGCCCACTATATGCACTGAGTCAGTGTGTCCAGTGACTGGATGGATCAGAATTTCCTCCAGCTTAATGCAGATAAGAAAAAAATGTATTATTTTTTCTTATCTGCATTATTAGAGCTTAGCAAGACTCCATGAGGCTAAAGAGAGCAGAGCATGACAGGAACTTGGGTATAGTTTTGGACTTGTATCTACATTTTGACACCCACATAAAGTCTGGTACTACATGAGTGTACTATTATCTTAAAAAAAACATTGCCAGAATAAAGGGTTTCATATCAAACAGGGAGAGACAAAATCTTGTACATGGCTTTATTTTCAGTAGTTTAGATCACTCCAACAGTGAGCTGCAGCTTATTCAAAATGCTGCTGCTAGAGTCCTGACCAACACCGGGAAAATGGCTCACATCACACTGCTCTGGCTCCCTGTTTCTGCCATTGGTCTATAAAGCACTATGTATATATTGTTGCAATTTCAAAATGTGCATTGCAATTGCAAAGTCATTCTTAGATGTAATATCTGGATGGTGTTCCAGATGCCATATATTCAGAATCTCCTTACCATTATTATATTTGGCCATTTGTCACTGTCTTCGATGCCTAGACCATATAGGTCTAAGTTACTTACATGCTAAAGGTCAAAATGGGTGATTTGCTAAGATTGATAGTGGAAAACAAAGAAAATAGTGAGCAGGTTATGCAGTAAT
This sequence comes from Fundulus heteroclitus, assembly GCF_011125445.2. Lineage (NCBI taxonomy): Eukaryota > Metazoa > Chordata > Actinopteri > Cyprinodontiformes > Fundulidae > Fundulus > Fundulus heteroclitus. The sequence goes on from NC_046369.1 coordinate 12,857,829, forward strand.
CCCAATCTTTATTGTCAACAATATGTTTTATGTTTTCCTAAAATTGTATTGCCTTAGTTGTTTCCCTGTGTCTTTCTGTTGCATATAGAATGATGGATCAATGTCTAATATTGAAGAACAGTAGAATTTACAATAAAACATGCTCTACAACAAAATGTAGTTTGGAATGTCAGAATTGGAAACCCAGATCTAAGGTGGTTATCTGCAGTCCTTAAGGCTGCTGCCCTGCATTTTGCATCACATCTAAAAGCAACTCTTGATAACAGGAGTTTAAGATTCCTCTTCTAGGTGAATTTCCGTGTGCCTTTTGCTTAATTTCCTTTTGCAGTTAATAGTTGGATAGCTTATTAGCGATCCTTGCAACCTCTGGTCTGTTTGGGTGGCAGTACAGACAATCAGATGGAGACGTTTCAGCAACTGACAACAGTTAGAGACTCCTCCATCTCTTGTGTTTACTCAGACATGATGTTAGAAGCAGCAAGTAATCCCTTTTTTGTTAGATGTCAGTTTGTATTTTTGTTAATCTTTTACTAATTAGGATATATGGTGTAAGCACGTGAAAATTTTATCGAAGTTATGCTGTGTTTCACTGCTACATTGACCCTAATGTTGCTGTCAAAGCGCCATTCAAACTTACTCTTTGCAGATTTTAGTAAGGAGCACTTAAGGAGCATGTGAGCCTCTTTTCAAAGCCTTTTGATGTACAGATTGCCATATGCGAGGGATTCACAGAGGTCAGCATGAACGGCTGAAAGTGACCACACTCTGCTGCTGTTTTATTACTCGCGTACCCCTCTGGGTGTCTGACTGTGGAACAATGTGGAGCAACAACCACAAGAATGCCCGTCTCGCTCGCTCTTAGCCAAGGGTGATGCATCTGTTTCCTATGCACAACATGTGGGAGAACAATATTTGATACGGACTCTCTCTCACGGGCCTGATTGTGCTGTTTACACTGCCTCTACGTTATCTCACTGCCACCGGACACATTGCAGAAACATTTCAAAGGCACACACCTCTGATGGGTTCAGAGATTTGTGTGGTCTTTGACTATGCAGCTACACCACGGCCCTGTGGTTTGTTTTGATGACACCGAAAGGTAATCCCTTGTCCTTTTTTTCTGTTATTTGTCCCTGACTTTTTGTGTCCGTCACCTGATGTTATCAGCCCAGCATGAACAAGGATGGCACTTTCATCTGATGTGTTCACCCCGCTGATAAAACAGTTGAGCGTTTCATCTGTGTTGATGAGTTGGCACACTCTATGAGACATTGGAGTTACGTGAGTGTGGGAGCTGTTGCTCTTTCTGGTGTTTAACTGCATTGTGTTGAACTGGCGTTCTTTGCTACATAAAGTCTGAAATAATTTTGTATTTACAAGAGATACGTTTCCAAGGATGCATTAGGGGCGATTGGGTTTGGTAGTAACACGAGGAGAGTTGCAACACCAACAATTCCATTAATCAGGGCTGAAAGGGGGCGCTTTGGTCATTTTAGTATTAACCGTTATTCTCCTTGATCGCATCTGCTGATGGTCAAGGCTGAAACCGGTGCCCGTTCAGTATAAATAGAGAGAAACTCATTTTGAAGTAGGAAAGCAGTTTTATGACTACCTAATCTTTGTCAGGCACTAATACAGTGACGGAGAACAACATATCACTTACATAAATCTAATTAGAGCTTATTGGAAACAAATTCTACTGCGTTTTCTCCCTAATTTCAAATTCTTATACTAATATATTAAGCTGAACCATGATGGATAGCATTGGTGTTGGTGGTAATGTGTATCTTTAAAAAGCTTGTTACAACCATCAAAATACACAAATATATAGTAGAATATAGAATTGAACAGATTTGGCTTTAAATCCTGTTTTGTGATCAATTTACAAACTTAGAAACCGTAAATTTTCTTACAACTAGGGGGGCTTCTTCAGACCTACAGTAAGACAGGCCACTACAGAAGGTCCTTCCTGCCCCTGCCGTCACCATCTACAACATCACTTTAAAGAAACCTGCTTAGTATGAGTTACAACAACATATCATTTCCCTTTGGGATTAATACATTATTTTTGAATTCAAATTGAATAGGCTTTTCCTTTGTTGATCTTGTCAACTGTTTTCAGAAAGCTTTCTATTTTTTGCATCACATTGTTAAATAACTAAAGCCAACTTGAAATCTGTTTTTGAACACTTGGATTTTGATTTCCGTCATTCTAGGAGCTGATAAACACCAGATCATTATTACATTAAAATCCTAGCATTGATTCAAGGTATACTGTCTAATATTTGAACTGAAGAACAAATAGTAGAAGAAAACATCCCCTATTCAAAAAATAAATCTAATAAAATTGTATAAATGTGGTTCAAATCCATAGTATTAAAATGTATTAAGTATTAATACACACTTCAAGCAATGTAAAGAAAAATTGAGAAACCCCTAAGGAAAAGTTCCTATGCGTATTCTGTTCTTTTTGGGAACTTTGCTGCTTCTCTTACCTTATCTCTCTGATATTTTTAAATCTTATCTCATCATCCCAAAAGTTTGTGTTCTCATCCCTTCATCTCCGTAACCAACCATGTGAGATTTTGGTGGAGATGACGTTAACAGGACAATCTGGCTATCAGTGGCAGTAGCCCATAGTTGATTTGAAAACGAGTTATCGCAGGAAACTCATCATGCGCTTCAGGAAATGGCCGGTGTGTTTGTGTGTGTGTGTGTGTTGCACATCTCCCTCCCTTCGCTCCTGCTGCGGTGGCCAGATAACATTAACAAATCAACAAGCACTCAAAAGGTAGATAAAGGGCAAAGAGGAAGACGAGGATTTTATCTGCTTGTGAAATAATATGTTGTGCCCATTTTATGTTTTGTGAAAATGATGAAGGCGCAGTTTCCCAGCTGTCCCTAAAGACCCATACGGTTACACCAATGTCACACCATAAACTATCAGTGTTTTCTCAGCTTGACATGAAGGCACCCAAATTATCAGATCAAACTTATTATTTTCTAATACTACCTTTACCTCTAAGCCTTCTGAATGATACATCTACTTTTTTCTCTCCAAAAGAAAGCCATGCTCTGAATTTTTAAAGTTTTTCCACATTCTATGTTTGGAGTTGGTAAAGCGAAAAAAGCCACAGGGACGGAGTTGGTTTGGAGTCGCTTTGTTCATCCAAATGTCCCAACATGTGAATGAGCCAATACGATGATATCAGGATCCTGGAATGATCCCACCTTGATGGCATGCAGCCATACATGGCTTTTAGTAATTACACCTGCTCAAACATGTCAGAATGTTTGTAGTGAAACCAAGTATCGATGTGAAGTTCTTTATGTAATCGAAACCCTTCAGAATGATTGGTGTGTGAGTGTTTTTCGAGGTGAAATATGAGACATACCACAGAAACTTAGCGAGGTTTGCACAAGAGTTGCTTATTTTTTTAATTGATTTTAAAACCTTACCCCACTTAAATATTCAGCCCCACCACAGACACATTTTTGTTATACTGAAGTGTATTTTTTATCTTCTTTGTATTCTACCTCTCATTTTAATTTTTTTCTCAAAAATTTGTCTTTTTTTATTAAATTCAGACTTGAAAAACAGATTTGACTTTACATTTGGTAGAAGTAAAATCCATGGCCTGTGTTTTTGGGATTTCATCTACTGCATCACCTCAAACATTTCCAGGGTGTCCATGGTTATGACTTGACTAAACATAATCCATAAAAAGTGGGTGGTTACCTAGCTATTGGGGAAACATTTTCCAAGGCAATTATTTTATTACTCATTAATCTTAAAATTGTACCTTAAATCTGTCCCCTTCACTTTCTATCACTATCTGTTTGTTTCTGATCACTGAGGGTCTGCGCTTATTTCTCAGTCTTTGGTGGGTTAAACTTGAACTGGCGCCCAGCCCTTTACACCACCATCTTGTCACATACTTCACTTTTGAAGCCTACCATGCACCTATGCCCTCTTCACCTCAATGAGTAAAGCTTCGGCTAAATATGTAAAAAAAAAATACAATAAACTTTTTGTTTGCTGGGTGTCTGTCTGCCTTCTGCTTCTGCTCTGCCTTCATTGAGTTGGAAAGAAAGGAATCTAGCTTCATAAAAATGAAAAAAGCACCACTCTAGTTTTAATTTCCACACACACATTAGAATCGCATACACACGCCTGTTCTCGGTTGCTCAATTTTTACGCAATGTAGCCACCATAAGGGAGCTGAGAACGCGTAAACAGGTGGATAGCATCTCAAATGATGTCATCGTGGCGGGACCTCGGCTCCAAACGGAGAGGCTGAGCTCGAACATTGACTCATGGCTTCCAACTTTGTTTCAGCTGCGAGAGGATAGCGACAGTTATTGTTCTACATTGAGGGCTGTTTACAGTGTAAACAGAGAGTCTTTGTGGCAGAGCTGCCCCTGATTTTAACATTCAAGGGCAGAGGTCGCCTGCCTCTGCACTAAAGTTCAAACTCAACCCATCAAGGAAGTCTGGAAATGCAATTCGTGGAAACAGCTTGACACCTGCATGGTGGACTCACTTTCTGTGATGGACCAAACCAAAGTAACACACATTTGTAAAATTAAAAGAAAAGAATACATGGTTTATAATCCTCATTATTCTAATGCACCTGAAGAAAAGATAAGAAAGAAAGATATTATAAAGTCTTAACAGCAGCGGGGAGGAATGCAGCAGTATGTCACTAAAAGAGCTCTCCAGCTCTGCAACAGCTCCATGCATGGGGTGGGAGACATTGCCCATCAATGATGTGATTTTACTTACAGTAAAACAAGACAGAGGTGGCCCTCCTAATGAGGCTATCTAGCCACTTCCTCTCAGTTACAGATAAGCTGCTGCTTCAGCAAACCACACCATAAAATATGGCTGATGCCACTACAGAGTCAAAGAAGGGTATTCAGCAGTACCCCCTGCACTCCAAAAGACCTCAGCCTCCTCAGCAGGTAGAGTCTGCTCTGACCCTTCCTGTAAAGAGCGTCCGTGTTGTGACTCCAGTCAAGGTCAGTTCCCTGCATAGTAACTGGTATCAGTAGGGTGGGTCAACACCTGCAAATGTTCACCACCAGCTCCTGTGTTTTTCCTGCATTTGACATGAGACAGTTCTGCTGGCATCAGTCTACAACGCTCTCTGTCCACTCTCTGTACTCTGAGATTGACTATAGGAGAGTAGTCAGAGAACGTCTAAAGACGGCAACCAGGGGAGCTGCGGTGTAGAGGGTGAACTGAAACTGTGCCAGCACAGTCCCCTGTGGTGCTCCTGTATAAACCCTAAAAAACAGTTAAAACAAGAAAATATTTCAACAAAATATATGTATTAAGAAAATGAATTGAAAAAGAAAAAGAGAGGATTAAAGAGAAGTAGGCAAGAGGTCAATACTGGCTCTGAAGAAGCTCCAAAGATTCACAGTTCAGAACTGTTGACAAGTCAACTAGTAATCATATTCTCACTACAAATGTAGTGCTTATGGCAAAAACAAAGCCACGAGGAGTCCCACAAGCCATGTAGGGACCACAGCCAATTAATGAGAGACTGGTCAACTTAAACCAAAAGGCCACAAAGTGGCCTTAATGTAAAACTCTGTGTAGGAAAACTTAAAATTATTCATCACTTTGAGGAAACTGTGAAACAAGGTTGATGGCAGCATTGTGCCGTGGTAATGCCTTTCTTCAGCAATGGCAGGCAGAGTTGATGGGAGGATGGTTGGATGGATTGCACTAAATAGCCAACAGGGCAATCCTGGCAGAAAACCCTAACTGCAGAGGACTTGTGACTAAGGTGGAGCTTCACCTTGTAGCAGGACGACCCAAAACATACAGCCAGAGCTATAATGCAATGGTTTGATTTGAAGCATATCGCATTCAAAGTCCAGTGTGTGAGGTATTTTGCAAAGATGAATGGGCAAAAACGTCATTCTTTATCTATGGTGGGCTGGTAGACGTATATCTCAATAGACTTAAAGTTGATTATTGCAACAGAAGGGGGGTTTGAGAAAGGCTGATTATTGGAGAAAAAGAAAACGTACTCCACACAGAATATTTAGATTTTATGTTTAGAAAAAGTATAAACAACGTATTACATACTTATGACTTCATAATTATACAATATTGTGTTAGTCTGTCACCTAAAATCCTAGTAAAAGGCTGTAACGTAGCATGACCAACTGTGCAAACGGGTTCTCTTCAGAAAGGAACTGTATGCATTTCTTCACAAATGAAAAGCTCAAGTTGTTGGATGTTTCTGTTATCTCTCTAAATAAATTTAACAAAGTGACCAATAATAAATGTTAAAGGAATTAATCGTAGCTATTAATTGAGATTACATATTTATGAGGGGTGGACTCCCCTCTAATTGTTTTTTTCCAAGCACGTCACAGGATCCAGCTCTTCACAGATCTGCCTTCTTTTCTTTTTTTTGTGGGGGGGAGGAGGAAATTCTTTGACATTTTGCTAACACTTAGTGGTGTTTGGTGAAGGATGTATAAGTAAATCTAAACAGTCAGTTGGTCTGTTAAGTTCGGAGGCGGTGTTCACATCTTCCTCCTCCTCCAGCTGATGTTTGTTTTTCTTCCTGCCCTTTAAAAGTCGGCTAAATAAATAAAGAGCTTTTCTGGCCCGGCATCACTCATTTCTCTGCTACTGATATCCTCTCTCTGAGTGATGAGGAAGTGTGTCTATGAATGCATCTAATTCCACACGTACAGACTGCAGCTATACCAGGGTCACTTTTTTTTTTTTAAAAAGGCCAAAAAATAAATAAAATAATGTGAAGCAACAGATATAAATGTCTTTGTTTTTTGCCCCGTCTCTCCATTTCAGAATCCAGCTGAGATTAGCCTGCCTCTGCTATATTTAACATTACTCAACTGATTTCTGTGTTTGTGTGTGTGAGTGTGTGCGCTGTCCCCCTTTTCCCCCCCAAAAATGGTAAAACACCCACAGCAAACTGAGAGGGCTCCTTTGAGAAATGTGTTTCTGGTGTTCTCACGGTGTAAAAATGACGCTATCGCCAAGCTCCAAGAATCAGCAGCTTTGTCCTCATTACATGGCCCGGGCCCAGCCTATGTGTGTGTGAGTGCGCGCGCGTGTGTGTGTGTTTCTGTCTCACTGTGACAGCATGCATGGGCAATTTAGTTTGCAATGTGTGTTTTATGCTTAAATAGTGAATGACAGTCTTTATGAGACCCATTTCTCTGGTAAAAACACGGAGGGATCGCTGAACTGCTCATACAGCCAGAGGTCACAGTCAAGTTCAAGTGTGTGTGTTTGCGAGTGGGTGGACTTCCCCTTGCATGTGGCTGTGTTTAGATATAAAAAAAAAAAACCCTCTGGTAATATAACAGGAGTGAGCACAGGCTTGATTGATGGAGATGCTATCAGTTTTATGAGAGTGAAGTAATTTTAGTTTCATGATAGATATAAAATAGTTTTTTTATGTCATCATTTCTATACTCTCTCGCTCTCTCGCTCTTATTATATTATTATTGCCTCATTTTCTGTTCAGCGTTTGCATGGCTACCAAAATCTGCAAATGTTACAAAAGTTTTTTTTTTTATTATTATTTGCAAGAAACAAACCTACTAAGGAGTCAAAGTCTGCAACTGTATTTAACTTGGAGTATGGTCTTTTCAGCTGTGTGCTCTCAGCAGGGATTTTCTGCTATTGCAAACACCGAATAGTTTGTTTTGTTTCGCCAACCACTAAAACAAACCCACCGAGTTTACATGGAGGATTAAAGTAGCAAAAAAACAGTTCATCTTTCGCTATGGTTCTACATTTGCATCTCTTTGTTTGTGAGTGGCAGCTGCAGCACTACAATGGCTGTGAGCTACACTTGAGGTCTACCTGAACAGGTGACATGGTTGAGCGTTAGCAACAACAAAATGATCTGAAGCATACATTTTGAGTCCAGTTTGCTTTTTTCTTTGTTAAATTTCCCTCAAAACCAGTGCTCTACCTGTTACACTAGAGTTACAATTGTATTCTTAGGTCAAAAATGCACAAATTTTGGAAAAAGAGACTTAGTCTTGAGAGAAGGCCTTTAAAGCACTCGCCTTTATGCCCGAGGCTCATAGCAATAGCTTTCGAGCTCATGCCATTAGACTATGTCACTTATGTAAACCTGAAGTGTGTTTTTATGTATTATTTAAATTATCTTGACTTTCATTTTTATTTTTATTTTATGTAGTATATTTTTATCTCCTTTAAATTAAATGTTGATGGTGCGTAAAGTTGTATTATTCTAAGAATAAATGCCTCAGGAATATATTGTAAAAAAAAAAAATTGTCTTTATTTTTCCTGCCTGACTTGGCTGGAGAATGATGCTGTTGGATTAGAAGGTGTCTCCATGAGAGCCAGCGGATTTTGGGGTTTAGTGATTACCTAAGTTGGAAGGTTCTGTTATTTGGGACCTGAGATGTCACCGCTTTGGATTTACTGCACCAATAGCTTCTATTATTGCTGTTAGATTTAATTTTATTTGTCCCCCAGGAATTTTATTTCACATTTTGCCAAAAAGTTTTAATAATGAGGAGAAATGGGCTCCTTAGTACTGCATATAAAATATGGAAACGTAGCTGATAAGATGCCTAGCATGGACAAAAAATATTGGAAAATTCTCATTCGAAATCACATTATCACTAAAAACTTAAAATTGGCCTCACCTCAGTGCCTAGTAGTATCAGATATAGTCCTCCAGTAAGACAGCAACAGCCAAAGGGTGAACATTACTCTGAAACACAGCATTACACAAACTCCCCTGTAGCTTTCAAGTCTTGCCAGCTCTGACATTCAGACAGGGACTTTGGTCTTTCCCTTTGCACCACCAATGTTTCACAGAGAGCTTCTCACTGTCAGAAAACTATGGAAAGTTATAGCTGTCTGGAAAGTTTCTGTCCATTATAGCTGACAGATATAGTGAAAGCACGCAACTCTTAGTGAATCAGCGAAAGCTTGTCATATCCTAAGAAAACGTGCTGTTTTCTGTGTAAGATTCAACCACATGCATTGTATAAATAAACTATCGTCCTAGTTTTTGCCACTTTGTTTTTAAAACAATAATCAGAACAAACTCTCTTATTCTCTGACACACGTTGTCTACCACACTTCAGTTTCCAAATTGATTTGTCTGCATGTTTTGGATGATTACCGTGTTAATAGAACCAGTTGCAACACATTTTCAGTTTTTTTTTTTTTTTTTTTTTTAAATCTGCTCGTACTTCAAATAATTAATGATGCCATGCACTAAACAAGGTCCCAAGTCCTTTGACTTGTCATGTGGCATTTGTATGAATTGAGCTAAATCTAAAATGAAGGTTAAAAAAAAACAGCCTCTAGAAGCAGCATACCATAAAGTAAGATATAGTATAGACTATACAGTTGTATACAGTTTAGAATATTGTGAAGTTAATCGCCTGTGTGAAGCTCGGCCAGCAGAAACATGGTCAAAATGAAACGGAGAAAGCCAGGGTCCAGTCGCTCCTGCGTCATTCCTGACCATGTAAAAGCAGCATGTGTGCAAAGAGTGTGTGTTCAGGGTGAGGTCAGACTGTAAATATAGCTCTTCTGTCTTCAACCTAAACTGCCAGACAGTCTGGTTGTCCGACAAGGAAAAACGCTGCAGTCTCTGACTTTTTTGGTAAAAATGCAACAAGGGAGAACGGAGTGGAGGAGGGGAATGCGTGTCGGGGGACAAGGGGGAGGTTAGTGTTTTCAACCATCTCTAAAAATAGCTGTCTGGGTTCAAAACTAAAAAAAAAAAGTTGTTCTGCTAAAAATCACAGCTCCGAAACAGCAATTTAGATGATGTGCTTTCCCTGAGGTGGAGCCTGGGAAAGTTCGATGATTAACATGTTACTGTGTGCGTGTGTGTGTAAATGTAGTCCCAAATTCAAAGATTGAGGTTATTACTTGATTTTACGCAGAAACTGGTTGGAAAGTAATCTAGTATGGGCTTATTTAGCCTAGTCTGCTACAAATGTGCCCCATTTGGCCTGCCCTGCTTTAAGCTTGTTTGATTTGGTTCCTCTGTGTTTGGCCTGCAGTGCAGCGGTTCATATTTCTGTTAGATCCACCTCTTGCTTTTACTCACTTCTTGAGGTTTGTGGGAAGCAGATACCAAGAGAAATCTGGAGGTTGCAAAAAAAAAAGAGGCCTCAAGAGAAGGATGAAGTGAAAAGAAATACAGCGTTGTAAAAAAAAAAAATTACACAAGCCAAATTTCTTTTGCTACAAGGAGTCGAACATTGTTTAAATGTTTTATATGGTTTTGATCAACAGTTTTCAAGAATTTCGAAAGGTATTTCACAGATTTTCTTTGGACCTTGGCTGCTTTTTTCATATATCTTCAGGCCTACTCCATCCGAAGACCAACACTGTACATTTTCATAAACGATTAAGAAAAGATGAGAGTCCACATGAGAGAACACGTCACCACTAAAACATTGTAGTAGGCATGCCGGCCCGATTGGTGGCGCTGTGACATTGCCACAGAAACACAAAAAAATACCTCGTTGTTCTACGTGGTAAATCCAATAAAACATGTAGTTTGTGCACTATTGCCAACTCTTGAGCATGGAAAGTTGCTATTTGCTGTCCTAAAAGTTAGTAGAAGTCACTAGATGACGTTGTCACCTAAGAAGCTTTTGGCTAGACCAAAAAAATATATTAAAAACACCATAAATATGCTTAGGACTACAAAGGAACTTTATAAAGTAAATTATGAAGTTTTATACATTGGCTGAATCCACACTGTATACACACACTATACAAATTCACCAAAACACAGTAATCAGAGGCACACACAGCGAACGAGGTGAATAAGGGATTGAAGCTGTGTGTGAATCAAATTCAGGGACTCATTTAGTGCAAACGTTTCAGAGACAAAAAAAACAACAGACTACATTAAAATCTATATTTACAGTATATTTATATCCTGCTTTGTAATCCAGGGTGGGATCACCGGTAGCTGGGCAACGCGTGATACATTTCTGTACCTACATACATTTGTAGAAACGGAGTAGAGTGTGTCTCCTCTCTGCTCTCGTTGCTTTGACTGCAGGCGGGGTTTTCAGGACGAGGCAGCAGCAGCTGTCTGTGAGACGGCGCTTAGACTCACTGCTGCCTCAAGACAGTAACTGCAGATTGAATGGTGCTTTCACCTGAAAACAGTTGCTTGCAGAGTCTGAAAAGTTGCTAGAAAAATTAACAAAGTTGCTCAGTTGGCAACAGTGAGTTCATGTGGTTCTCTGTAGCAAATTGGAGCTCATAGTTATAGAAGAGGAGCTGTAGATTCAGCTGTAACAGACAAAACAACGGCAATATTTGGCTTAGCATGAATGCAATGCCAAACGGCACCAATTGTTTTGGTATTTTAGAGAGTGAGGCACATATGGATTACAGAGAGATGGAGCTATCATTGTTCAACAAAAAACACGACTCCCACGTAAACATGGTAATGCGAAATTGCCGTTTTGAAACTCTGGGTCCCAGTTTCTAAAATGTTTGCCTGTGATCTCCCAAAGTTCCAGACTTGTGTGGAAGTAACGGCTAAACAACAAAATGCCTTTGCGGATATACCTGTGTTGCCTCAGTCTTTTGTTTGAACGTGACAGTGTATTTTGCGAGGAGCACTCAAAAATAGGTAAACTGGTAGATCAAAAGGAAACTTGTTAGGCGTAAAGGTTTATCTGCAGCAATTAATGGGTATCTGAAAGTCAAGTGTGCAACAGAAAGAGTTCTGTAGTTGATCATCGAAAATATGGCAACACATTTTTCGTACGTTCAGTTAAACATAAGGAACAAATTATCCTTTTTTCGTTATGGCAAGGTTGTTTGGGTTGAGATTTTGCCATGCATTTTGTTTCTTTAGGTTATCTCTTTGTAGATATCAAAATGTATTAGTTGATCTGACATATTTAATATGACGGAGGTGGAGGTACACACGGAAGAAATCTGCAAACTTACAGCTCTTTTTCAAAGAGCTGTAAGTCTAAAAGCACTGGTATCACATCCCATAGCTGCTAAACGCCAATTCATATTGACAGCTATAATTAACTTGTGTATGCTGTTAAGTAAGTAAGAGCTTAAGCATGCCGTTATTTTTCAAAATTTTATGTAGCTCCTACATTAAAATCAGAGGGTGCTAAATTGATTCAAGTGAGACCTTGTTTTGTATTATATAAAGCCTGTTTTCATAGTTCCTGTTGTAATTTAAATTGAATATTCTGTCCCTCTTAAATTATTAATACTGCTTCCAAAATATACAAAAACTAAATAAAATTGATAAGTTGCTAAAAATAATTCAAGAATTCTTCACTATATTTCAACAAAATTGATTCTGTGAACTGTGAACATTTGCTGGCAAACAAATTAGCATTTGTAAAACTTTCTCCTATTAAACTGCCTAACCTGAATACTGAACACTACTTTGCCGTCATAATATTTGCTATTTTGTTGCGTGTGTGTCATTGTTCAGTGGTGTCATATAACACTGTTTAGAAAGACGAGGAGACCTCAGTTTTCTCAGCTAACACCTAACCAGAACTCCAGAAGGAAAGTGCAAGTGTCAAAAGAAACAAAGCCACGAAAAGCAAAAGAATCCTTTGAGCTCACAATGTCACAGGCAGCTGTCTGACGTGTTCTTTCTTCTCTTAAAACAACCATTAAGATTATCTTCTGCTGCTATGGAATGCTGTTTGACACATACACACACACACCAGGTTATAGCCTGAATCATATACATCCTCTCCCGGCTGATTAAACTGATTTCCAGTGGTAAAATGTGTATATCTTCTATTAAGTCAGCAAGTCCAGGTCAGAGTGCCAAACAAGAAATACTATATCCCCAAAACTCTTCTTGCAAAGAGAACTTTTCACAGAAACCAATCACCTAATTCAGATTTCTTCAACTTTTGCAATTCGCTTTGTTATAGTTATAATGTCTGCATATATGGTCATATTGTGTATTTCTCCACCTCTTTGGAGTTTCAGTAGGCTTTTAGCTATCATAAGTTAAGCAAAATGTCTTTGTGTTCAGGAATATGCTGCCTTAGCGGCAACTGCAGCAATATGTTGCATCTGAATACAAATTAGCCTACATTTTGGAATAATTTCCACTAAAGCACTGAGTTCCTTTTCCTGCACCCTTAAGCCTTTAAAGATCTGCAGCTATGAGTTAAATCCTAACAGTAGGGTGCCGCTCATTGATGCCGTTTAACTGAGAGATGAACTGATCATCGTCTCAAGCAAATTCACCCACGTCAGACTAGATGATGCAAAATTCCCAAGAGCTAAATTTCAGACCGTGCAGGCAGATTAGCTCAGTAACATAACATCCCATGACAACATTTTCTTATTTGGAAAGGAAGCTAGTTGAAATACTTCTTTTTAAAACTAAAATATGACAGCACGGCTCAAGTTTGCAAAGTTGCATCTGATTGAAACACAAGACATGTGGAACAAAGTCCTTTGGAGTGATGAGAGCAAAGTAGTGATGTTTGTGCACAATGCAGAATGTGAAGAAAGTCAAACCCAGCTATCAGCATACCTCAAACCAACTGTAAGCCATGGTGGTGGAGGCATGATGAGCTTGTTTTGCTGCCACAGGAACATGGCACCTTGCAGTCTTAAGGGCCTTTCAGACAGGAAGTGAAGCGCGCACCGCTGCGCTGTGAAACCCATGGTTTTCCATAGCTTGCGCTGCACCATGGGAAGTTTACCGCTGCGTTAAGCAAAGCGCAGCGCACCCCTTGGCGAATACAAGCCAAGTGGAGAACCGCTAGTCCTCCTGACTAGCAGTTTTAGTGCTAGCACTTGCTTCTTAGCATGGAACAGATCCAGTTTTTCTGCTGACAACAAAGCAAGTGACGCCAGACAGCCATCGCAGTGCAAATCACGTCTTATCTGAAAAGGGCCATTAGAGTATTCTAAAGGCAAATGGGAGGCCGTCTGTCTGACAGCTGAATCTTGGCTCTCTGATAAAGGCGCACAGAAAATTTGTATTTCAGGTTTTTGCTGCTGAAGGTGTTTCTGCAATCTGTGCTTAGCTCTTTGTGCATTAGCTGTATTCAAAGTGATCAGTGACCGTTTTGCCTGGTCTTTGGCGCCCTCTTAATTTGTGCGATACAAATTAATGTTAAATTAAAAAGTAAGCCTACGCCTTAGTCATATACAACATAAACATCCTGTGTAGGAAGAGGTTATCTGGCATCAGTCTGGTACCAAGCTTTAGGCCATTTTAGAGTTGCAATTTCAATACTGTTTGCCTAATCCCAGCGCAAGATGGCTGCAGATGATTGCCGGTGTATCTGGAAAGTTGTGGCATATGATGAATGCCTGCCTGAAAAGAGCGGTTGATAAGACCGCCTCGTGGCGTACACAACAATGACCTTGTTTCGCCTTAAATGTGACGTCGTATTTGTTTTTCTTCTGGTACCGTGCACGTCGGTGGATATCCGCGCGAATGTCTCGTATCACGGCCCGTAAGTGCAGGTCATTAATCTCATTATCAGTGCTAAGAGGTGGGGCCGGCAGCCTGGAGCTCTGTCTGCTCCTTGATTGGTAGCAGACACAGATCTGGTCCGTAGCAAAATAAGATCATTTTTCAACTTATTTTTCTGGCTTTAACGCTGTTGTTTGGCAGCTGTGCAGTCATGCTATGGAACTGAGCTGAGAAAGTCTAAAGCTACAAATGATCTGGAAAAGTCTGAGAAGCAAACCTCTTTAAAACAACGTTCCACAGTCGAGGGCTGGGTTTTATCTCGACAGGCCGATGTTCTCGCACCTGTTCAACATTTGAACATTTTCAGAAACATAAACGTTAACTGATTTTATTGTGGTTTTACAAAATAAAACCACACAAAGTAGTGTGTAGGGTTTTCACAATGGTCGTTTTGAGTAAAACGACCATTGTGTAAACAATATAACCTATATTAATCGGTAACCTTGCTGAGTCAGTATTTTGTAGAGCAACTTTTAGTCCAATGGCGGCTGCAAGTCTTTTAAGGTACTTCTCTAACAGCATTGCACTTTTCAGGTTTATCTTGAAGCCGGTTCTTCTTTGCAAATGAAATCAATCTCAGTCACATTGTGTTGCGGTTCTTACATCAGATGCTCAGTTGGATTTAGGCCATAACCTTTCCAGCATGAAAATGCTGAACTATTGCATTGCCTTTCTGGTTGATGTTTAGGAATGATACCATGCTGGAGGGTCAACCTCCATCACCAATCTGTAGTCTTTAGCAACTTCTAGCATGTTCCCTCCAACCTTCACAAGCTTCAATTTATGAGCTGAGAAGAGGTATCCCCATACCATGATGCTGCCACCCCCATGTAGCAGTTCTCGTTGTTCACTGTAGTGTAATATTATTATTTTTCTGTCATACATGGCGTACTAGATCACCTTCAACTTTTCTCGGGTCATATGCCTTACTTGTGGCAAAAATATCTTACTTGTGGCAAAAATAATAGACTGACATCTTAGGGGTTTTCTTTAACAATAATCTGTCTGTGTTGCAAAATATCAAGGGTTCAAAGGGTATGAATATTTTTGCAAGGCACTGTTTTCTTTGTGTGTGTGTGTGTGCGCGCGTTTTTTCCTTGACACTGCACGTGTGGTTCGAGTAGAAGCTTCGTGCGTTTGGCCACATGTGGATACCTGTGTGTGAAACCCTGGGGTTAATGGCATTAGCAGGCTGTGATTGGGCCTGATGGCTTTCTGCAGCCATAATAGCAACTCTATTAAGTGTTTACTGTGAGCAATTCCACATGTCAGCTGGAGTCAAGCAGCGCGGGAGAAGACTGAGGAGGTGCGAGACTCGGGGAGGCTGGGACTGAGGGAGGGGGACTTAGGGGTCAGGTGGCCACAGAGGAGGGAGGTCTGATAAGTAATTTTCCCTAAGCTGTGGTTGGATTTGATTCTAGGGCTGAGGACTCCCAGGTTCGACACTCATGCCCAAAGATCTGTTATTCTGTAATTACATTTCATAAAATAGAACCTTTCTGTTTCTCCTCTGTCACTGCATGTCTGTCTGCTTTTTCTGCCTGTGGAATTATAGTGCTGAGGTTGCTCTTTGTGACCTGTTCAAGAGTGTTTCCAGTTAGCTGGGTGCCTTTGGTTAGTATCCGGGATTTTCCCGCAACCTTTAGTTGTGCAGCGTCTGCTCTCTCTGACAGGGGATCTGGCAAGGATTTAAAATAAAACACAACCCGAGGGGAAAAAAGTCAATTTCAGCTACAACACTCCGCATCACTTTTATTTATTCAATATTTGAATTCTCTAAGCCTCTGGATGCGAAGCATTGCTGTTATTTATTTATATACTCTTTTTTTTTTATTCAGTTTAGAGATTTTGATATTTGCATCTTTTGACTTTTCTTAGGCCATCTTAAAGGTTATTTCTACATACTTTGACTTTTTTCCCCACATAATTTTGAAACTGCATTTTTTATTAGCAAAAAGGCTTTTGGCTATGCCTATTCCTTAAGGTGTGCTTGTTTTATCACCATGCACCATTGGCAGACACTTTCACTGAGCTGTGCTCCATGGATCAGTAAAGTCTGACCTCAGAGAGGATAAGTACAGGAGATTGTTACCTATCCCGCAGGATGTTGGTGAAAATTCTCAGGCATCCAGGTCATGATCAATCCAAAAAAAGGTTAAAAAATATAACTACCCTGCAGGAATTACGACATGTTTTAGCTGCCGGTGTTCTATAACTTTTGCCCTTAGCTTTTAACCATATTCCCTCAATTTATTCAACGATATTTTAATTTAATAAGTCTCATTAAAATGTGAACTAGTACACATGATGTATGCCCACCAGGCGTTGTTTTCCATGGAAGCCCATTCCTGTTTAAGATAAGTAAGCTTATTTTTAAACTAGCACATTGACATTACATTCATCTTGTCTTAATGTGTATTCCATCTTCTGTCTAAATGATAATAATATATGTATTCCAGTAATATTTTAGTAAGTCTATGGGGTCACTAAGTTGTAGGTTTCTATCGGAAGGGCAGCTCAGGTTAAGTGGTTTGGCGATAACAATGATGACATCGTTTAGACAGTGTAGATCGGGGATGTTGGATACAGCCCAGATTACATATAATCAATGTATGATTGTAATGCCTTGCAAAATCCTAATTTTCCATTAGAAGTTTGACTTGGTCTGCAGCCTTTTACAAGGTTGGATTCATACCGATGACCATTCCTCTTTGCATAATCCCTACAGATCCTTCCGTCCTAAAACCTCTCTTTAGGTTTGTATAATGCAATGTTTCACTTTTACAAGATTGAATACATTTGGTACGCTAATATAATAATGTCCAACTTGGCACAGTGGTTTGTTGAACGGGTTTAGTAAATTTCAAACTGTTCATTTTTATTTGTTTGCTTTGGAAGTCAAGATGACACACATGGTGACCAGAACTGAACCAAAGTCCAAGTTGTAAAATAGTCTTCCAAGTTTTTCTGCCAGCATTTGAACCTCTGAGTTTTTCCCTATGTGTGTGTGTCTGGAGTATAATTCAGGTAAAGGGGTCAGTAACAGTCGCAGGGGTCGGGGTCCATCTCTTAGCTGCGGTTAAGTGTGGGGTGTGTGATGGGGGTCATCCTGTGGCCATGTGAACAGGGAAGTATGGGTTCAGTGTGGCTGAACCTCTGAGCTGTTTATCAGATAGCTAATGAAGCAGTGCAATCTTGCGAGCCCCTGAGAATGTGGAGGGACAGAAAAAAAAACAGAGGTTGGGGTGGAGTCGGGAGCCTAAAAAAAATTAAAAAGTGGGATTACAAAGAATTACAACGCTCTGAGAGGAATAAAACAGTCTGCACGTATTTCACTTCACTTTATTTCCCGCTACATATTATAAATTATAAATACACATATTATTTATTACATTTCCTGGTTAGAAATCAGCGGAGGCCATATCACTCAGCTCCTGCCGTAAACATTTTCTCTGGCTGCAGGAGAAGCGGAGCCGCGTTCCCAGCTCCCATCATCACCGCCATCCAGTTTACTGCGGGCTACACATCCATCAGTGTGCTTTGCAGGAAAGGGAGAAGGAAAGAGCTTGCTTCATTACAAGTTCAAATAATCAACCAGTCAGATGATCAAAACAGTATTACTGTGTAGATGTCAGTGTTTGATGTTTTACAATTTCCAGTGATAATTATTTCTGTTCACACAGAACACGGAGAAGCTGAAACCTTTCAAAACGGCAGATGGACATTTTCAGACTAGATTTAACATCTATAATTCAGCTTTTTGATGAACATCTTGGGCTACTTTCACAGTATAAATCTGTAGTTTATCACTGGAGATACACAATTCAAATTCAGTTTATTTACGTGACGCCAATTCACAATAAATATCGTCTCATAGAAGTTTAGAAGAGAAACTGGTTTAATTCATATCCAGTTGCATAGAATCTAATTATTTCCAGATGCTGTTCATTTCAACCCAGTCAATTCCAGTCCTATCACATAGAATCAGTTCCAGTTAAATACAGTCAGTTTAAATACAAATTATAAACAACAGTCAAATTTAGCTGATCAGCTAATGCCAGCTGGTAAAAAAAAAAAAGACTACATCGAGTGATTAACTTTCCAGCAATTCCTTATCCTAAGAAAGCACTGGGAAACAGTGTAGAGGAGACTTCTCAGTTTTAACAGGAAGAAACCTTTATCACAGCCAGAGGCAGCCGCGGTGTGAGCGGCCACCTGCTGTGACCAGCAGGAAACTGAGAGGACACAAAGATTCAGAAAAAATCTTCTTATAGATGAGAAACAGCAAAGACCACATAGTCAGTGGCAGCATAACTATGTTACTTGGGTTATCCAGACAATATTATTTATATTATGTTATACTGTTGTAGTAATCAGACAGGAAACGGACAAAGAGGGAGGGGGAAGAAATGCAGGAAAGGTCCCAAGGTCTTCCCCACCTCACACAGAAACTGAACGTACACATAGTTAATAGAAATATCGACTCAGTCGATGGCTCCATTCATGAACGAGACACAGCTAAACATAGAAGCACCGCGCTGACAGGACGTTCTGCTGGATAGAAAAGCAGAGTATGCCGGCCTGCTTTGATTGGTCTGTCGCGCCGTCACTCGAACATTTAGGTGACATATTTGGCCTGTGTGACAGTGTGAGAGAATCTGTTTTGTTCATCAGGAGCCAAGGAGTGAGAGGTCAGAGGTCAGGCTCAGGGGAGTCATCAGTGCTGAGCGTTCGGATGACCCTGAACGATCCTTAAGATAGGAAAGCCTCGCCTCCCTGAGGAAGTTCATTCCATCTCTGCTCGTGTGTGTTTGTGTGCGCTTGCATTCCTTGTGCTTATCCAATAACACAATTAGTGCATATAGTTCTTGATATAGTTATTTAGTGCCATAACAGACCTGCTTTGAGAAACATGTCCAGATTAACTGCACGCACACTGATGATTTTCCGCTCGCAGTTTATGAAAACACGTCTTTTTAAATTAGAATATCTATTATAGCAGACCAATGAGCGAAAAAATATTTATTTCTGATATAGAGGTGTGGCCTTAATGAAAAGTATCTTTACTACCTGCTTAAAGCTGCAGTAGGTTTATATACATTTGTATAAATGTATTTTTTACTTATTTGTTAAAACTGTCACTTTGTCCGTACAGTAATATATGAAACAGGTAATTTGTAAAAAAAAAAAAAAAAAAAAAAAAATCAAGCACCTCTAACTCCTCCCAATGGCCCTACGGCCATTTGCAGAAATATACCGCTCCCGGTCAGAAACAACCAATCAGAGCCTGGAGGAACGTCTGGCTCTGATTGGTTGTTAGCCTTGTCAATCACTCTCGTGTACTCGCTGCTCACAACCCCTCCCCCACACAGCGCTGCCGTCATTCAAGCGCAAGATTGCTGATGGGTTGCAGCTGTGTGGACAAATGGCGGAGAAACAACCTGCTTTACAGGAAAACTGCCAATTTCTGGAGTGTCGCTGGCTCAGTAAATAAAGTCCGGTAAACACTGGAACGGCACGACAGGCTCCACTTTGGGGGAGGAGCTGTGTGTGTGTGCGTGTATGTATATGGTTTGTTTTTTTATTTGTTCAGATTTATATATCTTTTTTTCTTTTCATAATTTTGTTCTACATTCTCTATTTTCATTCCACTTGTGTGTTACCAAGAGCTGTTGTAACAGGGGAATTTCTCTATTGTGCGATCAGTAAAGTTTATCTTATCTTCGTTTGGACCAAACCTCAGTTCTCGGACAGACAACCTCACATTTGACTCTAGATTACTTGGACATACAGAGGAGTTCATTTTCCACTCAATGATCTCAAGGTGGAATGCCCACTCCTGGGACTCTGGCAGCTGTCTAAAATCTTTTCCACTGGTAAACAATATTTGTCTCTGCAGAATCACGGTCTTGAGTCTTTTTTTTTTTTGGAAATGACCTAACCATTCCCAGAATGGATGGGTAGCAACAGTTACTCTATTTAAGGTCATTGCTGACTTATTTCCATCTTGGCATTGTGTTTTCACACGTAGATGCTGCAGACCACCAATGAGCCGAGACTCCTACTTTAATAGAGGTGATCACACTGATGATGATCGGATGGATTTTATTAGCGGCACCTAGCTGTTACATTCATATTTGACCATTTTCAGTTCTTTTTTTTATATTTAATAGGGAAAATGTGGAATCGGTGGTTATTGAGTTGTTTTTTTTCCATTTGATGTTACATTTAAATGATGTTAGAACCTCAGAAAAACCCAATCAGTTTAAGGTTCTGCTCTATTGATCCCTACAACTGAAAGCAAATTAAGATGCTATATAAAACTGAATAAAATGCTATTTGTACAATATAAGATTAGTTTCAATGCTGTTGTACAACAGGCAAAATACAATTAGGCTCATCTCCAACGTTTTTTGTGACCATCCTTGATTTTTAGAGACATCAGCATCTGTCTGTCATGTCAGATGTCCCAGAGGGCTGAAGTTCTGATCCACTGCCCCCACATAGAACAGGGTATTTGTGGAGACTTGGGAATAGTAACACTTTTTGCGTCTGACCATGTCGTTTAAGGCCGTTGAGGAAAATCGCAGTCGTGCAGCTTTCCTTTTAATGCTCGAGCTTTTCTAACCGAGTGTGCATTTTTGTGTGTGGCAGCGGCTCAGTGGGCTTGTGGGAGTTCTCTGTCCTCCTTTCCCACAGTTTGTGTCCCACGAGTCCCCTCGGTGACGTCAGGAAAGAGGTACAAGCAAATGCCCCGCTCAGAGGTCGCAGGTTCACTTCCTGTCTGTCAGATTGGAGCTGGGCAGTGTCCAGAGTGGAGCACCAAACTGTCTTTATGAGCTCTCTGTGGTTTGACCTCCCTGTCTCTGTCTCTGTCTCTTTCAGGCTATGTGGCTGATGCTGCAGTCGGATGAGCCAGAGGATTTTGTCATCGCTACAGGGGGAGGTGCACAGTGTGAGGGAGTTTGTGGAGAGGGCCTTCAAACATGTGGGAAAGACCATTGTGTGAGTGTTTATACACACACACCACACACACACACACACACACACACACACACCAATAAGGTCACTTTTACTACAGCACAATGAGGCAAATCACAACCCAAGAGACTTTATCTTTTCTTCAATACTTTGAATTTGAAATGAAAGTTTCATTCAGTGCTTCTATTTTTTCTAGACCACCGAAAAAATGTAATAAAATTGGTGCCAGTTTGACTTAAAAATCCTCAAAGAACGAAACCTTGCAAAAATATCAGAGGACAAAAAATATAAAATAAAAATGTGGAAAAAAATAAGCTTCTCTATCTAGATTCTTTTCATATTCCAGGTGGGAGGGGAAGGATGAAATGAGATCGGCCGTTGCAAAGACACCGGGGTGGTACATGTGAGGGTGGACCCAAAATTCTTCCGCCCCACTGAAGTGGTAAGTCAGGTTTCTTCTATTATTGTGTGGCTAGTAACGTATTTTGACATGCAAGAATTCACACAAACATGTTTTTCCATAAAACCAAAGTAGACTTATTGGGGAAACAAATTGTGTACTTTGTGCATTGATAGCGTCAACTGAACACTCCTGGGAAATATTTATCAGTCTTGCACGTAACTGTGGAGGAATCTTAATCCATTCTTCCATACAAAGAGGATTACGTTTTGGGATGCAGGCAGGCTTGTGTCCCAACATGAGCTCATTTTAAGTTCCTTCATAACAAAATATCTATGTTAACACCAAGAAATAAAAAAAAAACACTGGTTTCATCTTAAAAAAAAAAAGGTTCAAGTTAGTGCATTGCAAATAAAGAATTATTACATGTAACCATTGATCGACAGCTTTAGCACTTCCTTTCCCACTCCCCACCCTCCAAGCCCCTGAAAACAGACACATGTCCATGGAGTGACCGAAAATGCTGAAATAGAAGAGCAACCAAAAACAGGATAAGCAAATCAAAAAGCTAAATTAAGGGCAGATGTTTAGTACTATATTTTTTGGGACTACAAAGACGCACTCAAAATCCTTAAATTTTTCTCAAAATTGTATGATGTGCCTATATATGATTACCGTTGTGCTTACTGACTGATTTTATGTGGTACAATGTGCTCAAAAATTTGTTAAAATGGTGTAAGTACGACTTTGGTAAGCAATGAAGCTGCTACGCTCAATGGATATTTGGAGCATTACGGCACCCTGTGTCACTACCTGATCAGCCCATAACAGGACCCCTGAGCAGTCTGCACTGCTGCCTGACTGTAATGTCTAAACTAGAAGTGCATTCATGTAAGGCAGCCCGATCCAGGAATTCGCCGTAGCAGCAAAAAAACAAGTTAATTCAATATCGAAGTTAGTTTATTTTGGCCTTATGTTAGAAACAGGGCAGTGTAGTTAAACTACTATGTCCTCCCGACAGAGACAGATAGCTCTCCCTCTCAGGAGGGGAGAGCGGTGTTGAGGAGGAAACACACCGGACGCATTGCAAAGCAGGCATATGCACATCCTACGCTTAGGTTAGCTTTTCATTTTAGTCAGTCAATAATTATAAACCAGAAGCAAAACGCTACGCGACAGCTAAATTAGATTGAATTAGTTCTAATTTAAGACTCGTATGCGCTCCTGTTTGGCAGGGAATAATATAAACGGGAAATATGCAATTTCTAATCAGATATGTTCAAGACACAGACTTTTAGGCGATCAAAAACATAGGATATATTACTGGTAATTAAATACCTTACAGATTTTTTACTGGTAATTTATCTTTCTCCATGACAAAAGTTACAGCTGCAAACTTTGCACCGACTGGTGTAAATTTACGCTTTTAAAAACACGCCTGTAAGCCGCTCTGCTTACATTACGTTGCCAGTTTATTTCCTCCTTAAGTTGAAAACTGTGGACGTCTCTGATTTTGTTGTACACAGAATCTCTACCTGGTTGGTTTGTTTTGTCTGAACTGCAACGCCGACGGGGGGTGAGAAAAGTGCGTTTGGCAAAGCTCTACTACGTCGGGACAGTGGCAGGACTCTTGTTGCACCAAACTTTTTTACTCCATCATGATACACTGAAATCGGTGGCATTTGGGGACATCTTTTGCCGGGGACATGTCATCCAAAACGGGGTCAAATCGGGAGCATCTGGTCACCCTACTGGAGGCGCGGCGTGATATTACACACTTGGGAAGAATATGTAAAATGCCTTATAATCCGGTGCGTCTTATATGTGGACAAAGACACACATGGACAAGTAAATTACTGTGCAATTTATAATCCGGTGCGCTTTATAGTCCAGAAAGTACGGTAAATTTTTCGCACTCTGCAATAATTAATAGATGAAAAATAACTAGTTGAAAAAAGCAGAAACCTATCCCAACCTGCCTCAACCAGTGCTCCATTCAAAAATAACAGGAAATATTTTAATAATGCAGGATCTTCTGTTTGTATTTTGTCTCTGATATAGTCTGCAGCGCTTATCATAAAACTACTGCCACTATGCTTATTACTATAAATGAGATGCACAAATAATGCTGTAGTTGGGTGTTGGTTTACTATAAAATGTTACTTTTCTAACCCAGTAGAAAGTATAATGATTTATCTTTTTCAAACATTAAATAAAAAAAGGGTTTTGCATTGAAGATAGATTATGAGCCATGTTATAAATACAAGCTTAATGTAATGTAAGTTTTTTGGAAAGTCATTTGCTTTCACCATTGCTTTTGTCATGCTCTCTTTACTACTTTGTGAGATTATTTATCTTACATACTGATAGATGTCAAATTGGGTTCCTTGAAAAAGGATAATACAGGAAGATGTTAAATCCTGCTTGGAATTGCTGCCTGTCGCACCTCCTCCGGTGCCCATGGGTGAAAAATAGTTATATGGTGTTTTAAATCCACGATTTCCTGGAAAAATTCCGTCAGTATAGTATGTCTCATTTTGGGAGCTTGAAAAAAATCCGAAGTTCAACTTTAATTTTTTCCTGTTTTAAAAACTGCAACACAAATGGGGTTTTAAATTCTCCACAAAAGCAGATAACCGGTCAGTTGAACCTGAATAAAACCTTTTTTGCTGTCATTCTCCTCTGAAATCCTATTCTTTTAAAAGACAACTAATGATTGTTCTTCTTTGAATTTAAGTTATTTTTGCCTTTCCTGCTGGCTGATTCTGCAATGTTACCAGAAGCCTGCGTCTCTCGCCATGTTACCGACATGTCATCAGTTTAGCTGCAAACATTCAAATTAATTATTCTACAATCAAGCAATATATTTACACTGAAAATAAATATGACCCGTCTGATACTGATGATATAATAATAATAATAATATAATAATAATAATAATAATAATATAATAATAATAATTAATAATAATAATAATAATAATACCTTTATTGTCATTGGAACGTACATTCTAATGAGATTGTTCTCTGCATTTAACTCATTCCCTTGGGGAGCAGTGGGCTGCCACTGTGCAGCGCCTGGGGAGCAATCTGGGGTTAAGTGTGGCAGTATTCGGGAGTTGAAACCCGGAACCTCTGGGACACAAGCACAATGCTTTAAGCACTAGGCCACCACTTCCCAACTAGGATCTATTTTGGCTCTAGATACAGACCACAGTTTCTTCCATTTGGAGACAGATGATCCACACAGTTGGATTGCACTGGATTTACGGTAAGAATATATTTCTGGAGGTGACCTGCTTGTCGTGTGGAGTACCTTGAGGTAACATTTTGGTGTGAATAGGTGACATAAATTAACCCAACTGAAACATGTTTGAGTTAACTGACTATTCTGTTTTAATGTGACCTTTAGTGAATTGCTGTGTTATCAACAACTTTGTTGTTCTCAGACGTTTTTGCTGTTTACTCATGAGACATAACACATGCCACAGTGACATGGGTCTGCAGATTCTTAAAAGTAACACTGGTTAAGATAGCAGGCAACGCCTTTTCTCTCACCCTATAAATAATGTGATAATAGACATTTTTAACAAATATCTGCCGCTTCGGAAGCTAGAAGTTGATTCTGTTTATGCCATTATGACCCCCATGTCAAACTATTTGACCTTTGACCTCTTAACTGCAGCCAAGCTTTGGTAACTTGTTACCTAATTGACAGTTAATATTTACAGTTCTTCAATTTCTGGCCACAAAACTGTGGAACCAGCTCGCAGTGTTTTTGTCGGGTCATGACTGCGCAGTCCTGGTACACAGACGTGTTGACGCGCGGCTGTTGGTGCTGGAGAATGACATTGCTTTAAGAAGTTGTGAAATACATCTAGCTGTGTTTATCACATAGCACTGTGAATATTTCTATATATTGACCTTACCAATGCGAGTCTTGCGTTTTTGTTTTGGTTTGTTTTTACATGTGGCCCATTGCCGGTCATTGTGTCCGAGACCATGCACTTATCAGCCGTAAAGGGTGCAGCTGACAGCTCCAGGCGGCTCATTGTACGCTTTTAAACTGCTGGAAACGGGCCAGCCCGCCTCTTAAGAGTAATGTCGGCTGTATCCTGTCTGTGAATGCAGAAAGGCTCCACATATTCACTAAGGCCAACCAAAAAACATCCCTTTAATGGTGAGGGCGTGTATCAGAATGTGCCACTTTCTTGAGGGGGTAGACCTGATCAATGAGGAGCTGGTTTGTGGGCACTGTAGAGAAGAAATTGTGCATGAACAAGTCAGCTTGTGCAACAGGAAGTATTTTTCAGGCATCTATCTCTCATTAGATGTGAGGTGTGCCTTGCATTTAGGGGGTGCCCGAGGTGCTGCAGATTCTTCCTGCTGATGGTATTAGGTTACGCTAGAGTGTTGTGGCTCAGATTAGCCATCAAACTCTTGGTTAAAAGCCAGAAGCCCCCGTCTCCTGAGGTTTGGTCCTCTGAGATTAAGGTTGAGATTCAGTTTGAGTGGACGGCAGGGGATTAAAAAGGAGGCCCTGCTGACTGACTGCTGAGGGTATGGCAGCACTGGTTACACACCTGCGCCTGTATTCTTTGTGCATGTCAGCCTATTCATTCAGGGTCTTAACCCTGAATCCACACTGAAAACTACACCTTGAAATTGATTGAGTAAACACTGACCTGTTGGCCAGAAAAACGTGTAGTTTTTGTGATATGTCAGTATATAGGCAGTATCACCTGTACAGTTGATCCCGGTTCGCTGTTTCTGAGACCAGATGGGTTTAAAACGATCTATGTGTAAATATCAGACTACCCTAAGCTAATGGCAGTGGATATTTGGAAGATCCATTAACCCTAAGGGTAAAATAAAATAAAATAAATAAATTTAGATTTTAACGAGGGAAATTTGTGTATTCTGCTCAGTAGACTGCTGACACATGTTGAACTATGTACTGAAAGTCTTATCTGGTATTGAGATCAAATGACCTGACTGAAGCCTCCAGAAAGGAGATTGTAGCAGTTTAAGAGTCTGGTAATGGATTTAAATAGATCTCTGAAGATTTTGAAATCGTCTATTTCACTGTATAAAAACTACTGTGCATACATACCAACGGCAAACATACCCAGGTCTAGCTGATCAAGCAAGCGAGGTTTAGAACAGAAAACCCTAAAAGTTTTCCTGGACCCACAGCTGCCTCCTGCTACCGATCGGAAAGCATGCTTGTTCAAACACATAGACGAGTGAAATGAGGAAACCTTTACTCTGTAGAAAAACATAAAGGCCAGACTAAAAGTTTGCCCTTGAGGACAAAGATCAGGACTTAGAATTTTTTTTTTTTTCTGACAGATAAGCGTAAAACTTTTATTTCTGGACACCATAACAAAGGAGAAGTTTGGACTAAAACTCTGCAGTTCCGAATCACAGGCAACTAACTCATATGAACTGTGAAGCACGGAGGTAGAAGTGTCACGGTTTGGCCAACTCAACACAATAATGTCCAAAGTAAATTAGTCTGTCAGCTAATGTTTTAGGATAATGTGAGACATTGTGTTTTGACCCTGCAACATGACAGTGAACTAGAACAGTAACAAATCTGTATGAAGGTCTGAATATTTATTGAGAGGTGGTCTAATTTTTCCACATGAAAATTGTGCTTTTCTGTAAAATGTGAAATTATTTAAAAATTATTGCAGCTATCAGAAAAATCAAGAACAATTATGCAACGTTTCCGCCACCTGAGCAGCTCGGAGGTTAAAGCTTGTAGAGACGACAAGGTTAGGACGGTTCAGTTCAGCGGGTAGACTCTCATTGTCTCCT